>NC_091981.1:69524047-69826547 GCF_044704955.1 Pristiophorus japonicus
CTTTCTGTATTACTTTTTCAGCATTAGTTTTTGCATTTTCTATCTCTAGGTTTCAAAGAATCACAATTTCTGTTGTTGTAACCTAAATCCCTGTGGGTGTTCCTTTTCTTTTTCAGTGATTTTGGAGGAGGTAGAGGAAATCCTGAGAAGCTATGAGAGGTAAGACCAATAGCACCTGGGAATAACTATTCTTATCCAAACTTAACTAAGGATTCTGTCTATAGTTTAAGACACAAACTACCTCGGTATGTCTGAGGGAACAGGACTTCTGCTGACTCCACTTCACCTGGAGACAGCCACAGAGTTATCCAGCAAGACCTTCAGAAAAGATCAATGATAGGGATGGCTCTGCCAGTGCCTTTGAAAGTGACCACAGTGCTGAACTTTTATGGCACTAGATCATTTTAAGCCACCTCAGGGGATATATGCCAAATCAATCAGCTGTGCACTGATACGAACAAATGCTGACAAATATCTCTTTTACCACGGCAAACTCTCCCATCATTTTCCCCTTGGAAAGCTGCCAGCAACACAAGAATGCAGTTGCTTTTTCTGGACAGAAAGAAAAAGAGAAAAAATGTAAGAAAAGAAAGATAGAAAGAAAGAAAGAAAGGGCGAAAAAAGCAAAGTAAGAAAGAAATAAAAAAAGAAAGAAGGAAAAAAGAAAGAAGGAAAGGAAAGATAGAAAGAAAGAAAGCAGGAAAGAACAAAGTAAAGAAAAAAAGAAAGAAAAAGAAAGGAAAGAGAAAAGAAAGAAAGTAAGGAGGATAGAAAGACAGAAAGAACGATAGAAAGAAAGAATTGCCCCGCCAGGAGCCGCGCCACCGTAAACCACTTTTGCTGTCAGTGCACTCTGTGTGAAATGGCGGCACGGCCGCCCTTAAAGGGTAGGGCCCTTAAAGGGGAATTGTCTCTCTCAACACTTCCACAACCTATGTGTTATTAATTTGCCATTGCGGCGACCAGAACACTTCAAAAACAGTAGGTGCACCCCATTTCCTCTTAGGTGCCAGGCCACGAGCCCGGCTGAAACCCTCCCTGGTGGCCCAGTGAGCCTAACTAAAATGAATGCAGAGTTTGCAGCGACCCTCCCCTTTAATTGAAGGGAAGCGACTTTGTGACATGCCAGCACTGATGACTGAGAACTGTGGACACTCTGTCCCGCCCCCACTTCCGCTCCTGCTAGTGATGCTCACTCCACTCTGCTCCCACTTCTGCCCCCACGATAATCCATTTAAGTCCCGCTGGAAATAAAACGCCGAGGAGCTGAATTTCTCTGGCTAGGCCATCGTTTCCATTGCGTCAGCAAGAACACTTCAAAAATGGTAGCTGTGCCCCATTTCTGGTGGAGGGAAATTTCTACCCCTTATAGTAATTGGTAGGTGGATCAGAGGGGGTTTGAGGAGAAACTTTTTCACCCAGAGGGTGGTTCGAGTCTGGAACTCACTGCCTGAAAGGGTGGAAGAGGCAGAAACCCTCATAGCATTTAAAAAGTACTTAGATATGAATTTGAAGTTCCATAACTTACACGGCCACAGCCCAAGAGCTGGAAAGTGGGATTAGGCTGGATAGCTCTTTGTTGGCCGGCACAATGGGCCGAATGACCACCTATAAATTTCTATGATTCTATGATTCTATGAAAGTAACCAAGACGTAAAATGTAGGTTGTGTTGTGTAGCAAGACACATTTTTTTTTACCAGCCTATATTTTAACAGTTCCACATATACACTACGGATGTGACGTCACACTATTTGAAGTGCATTCAGACACCGTTTATAAATAATTCAGTAACATTGCTCAGGAATGGCAGTTTTTCATACCCGCTGTCTATACGGGCTATTCAGAACATTTTTTTTCGTATTATTGCCCATATAATTTATTTTTCACTGATTTATTAATGATTACTGTGCTATCTCTGCATTTAAAGAAATGACGACTTTGTTTCTTTCTCCTTGTGGAATGCACATAGAGATTAATCTCCATCAACCATCACTGGTTAAGATTGATTAGATAAGATAAAGAAACTACATATGCAAGACATTTGAAACAAAAACATCAGCTCAATGAGCAATGAAGAAAATAAATATTTTTGGGGGGACCAGAGTTCTTTACAACTAGGGGTTGAATAAAGCACGTCAATTAATAGGAATATCCCCATTTAGTACTTTAGTCTTCCATAACACGGGTGAAATATTGGGCTAGAAATTGCATAGTGCCCTATTTAGGGCGAAAACTTTTGCGGGAACGCAAAAGCATCATTGGGCACTACCCAACTCTAGCGGACACGAACTTCCAGTTTAGTGCTTCAGGAGAGAAGTGGAGTGTTAAATCAAGTGCTACTACTTCCCTTGGAATGCTAACCAGAGCAGGCAGGGCAGTAGCGGCAGAGCATTGCACAATGTCCCGTGCAGCACTGTTGGATTCACAGGCTCCTCCCCTCCTTTAAAGGGAAGGGCCATTGCTGACGTGCTTTGAAGTTAAGTCTGGGAATGCTGGGCGACGTGACCTGCGATCCACCAAGAGCAGCCCCAAGCCCTATAAGAGAGTACAGGGCTGCTCAAGTGTGCCATGGGAAACATTCAAAAAGCAGCACAGAGGGCTCAGAATAGAATTTTGGCCAACCTGGCCACCATTGCCTTTAAGTACAGCTCCACAAGCGGCCGGCCGAGCTTAGAACGCCTTCTGCAGCTGCCGTTGTTGATGTCCAGGGGGTGAAAGCGAATTTAGTATACAGAGTGGTAATAGGGCACTGCACACTGGATGACGTCACGATATCCAGGGCGCAGGAGATCGAGGCGTTAAGGTTTACCGCCAGCGTTAACCTGCAAGTGATGTTCGCGGGCATCGGTACTTTTGCCATGCCCGGTCAGAAAGCCATTAGCGCCCCGTTATCACCTCCCAGAAGCACTAGCGAGAGGCGCAAAGGAGGTCAATTTTCCCCCCCTTAGTGTACAGGGTCCAGGCTAAGTTTTCAGGGTCTGGGCTCAGTGTTCAGGGTTTGGGCTCAGTGTTCAATGTGTCAACTCAGTGTCTGCGCTCAGTGTTCAGTGTCTAGACTCAGTGTATGGGCTCAGTGTACAGTGTCTAGACTCAGTGTACAGTGTCGAAACTCAGTGCCTGGGCTCAGTGTACGGTGTTTAGACTCAGTGGGGATCTAGGTTCAGTGGTCAGGGTTAGTACATGCTTCAACCGGTCTTACATCTGAACCTCTGTCTGTACACACTGCATAAACCACCACACCGTCACCAATCACCCAGGAAACATTTTTCCCTACGAATCCACATCCACATCTCATGCCTTCCCTACATTATTCAACTATTCAACTATGGCACGCACATTTCCCAAATACGTAATTGCACTCTCACTCACACACATTCATTTCTCTTGCAGGCCAAGATGCCCCACAATAGGAGGGAGCAACAAACATCAGGCGGGTGTGATGCACAGCTCCAGTAGCTTACAGAGCTTGAGAAGCCAGTGCTGTGCCTCAGTTGGCACCAGGTGGTGGGTGCCATGGCTGTCGGCGACATCAACCCCACTGGGGACAACAACAGTATCATCATCCACTCTAGTTCCACCATCCCACTTCCCCCTCATACCAGAAGCCTTTCTCAATTTCCAACTCTTGATACTGTTTGTGTCAGGTATTCAACTGTCATTGTAACCCATGTATAAACTGACCTAAGTTGCACACCGTGAGAACACTGACCACTAGGTGGTGGACTTGTGGGAGACACTCGTAACCTGGACTTTCAGGTATAAAAGGGGAAGCTCCACCCACCTTCTTAACTTCAGTGCTGGCTAATAAAGGTTACTGGTCACAAAGTGACCTTCTCTCAAGAATGGGCCTCATGTGCATTTGTACTGTATCGTAAGGACATATTATTGGCGATGAGAAACTGGGATTTAAACCACGTGAGCATGGCCACGAGCAGCACAGACGAGAGGTACTGTGTCGGTGATGATTGGGATGATTTTATTGAGAGACTACAGCAAAGTTTCGTCACCAAGGAATGGTTGGGACAGGATTCAGCCGACAAACGCAGGGCTCATCTCCTGACGGTTTGAGGATCCAGGACGTACTCCCTGATGAAGGACCTTCTAGCGCCAGAGAAGATGGCGGACAAGACTTTTGAAGAGCTCAGTAAGTTGATCGGGGAACACGTTAAACCGGCGAGCAGCATGCACATGGCAAGACACCGGTTTTACATGCACCGGCGGTGAGAAGAGCAAAGCATTCCAGACTTCGTGGCAGACCTCCGGCGACTGGCGAGCCTATGTAAGTTCCCAGATGCATGCAGAGCGGAGATGCTGTGAGACTTTTTTATTGAGGGCATCAGGCACGCTGGGGTTTTCAGGAAACTGATTGGGACCAAAGACTTGACCCTGGAAACGGCGGCTTTGATGGCCCAGACATTTATCTCAGGGGAGGAAGAGACCAGAATGATGTTTGACAAAAATATTGGTTTAAATGCAGCAAGTGGACAGAGAGTCAACATTGTTAATGCGGCACACAGTTCTCCAGGCAGACAGGGGCAATCGGATATGCCTGAGCATGTAGTCAAACCCAAAGGGGGAGTTCAACAGAGACAATGGCTAGCTGAACGACGATTCATGCCATCGCAAGGGACAATGCAGCCAGTAATGGGGCCATCAACACTTGTCAATGGTGCGCTGAAGGACAGTTACAGAGACAGTCAGAGATGATCGACTGGTAATGGACCTTTTGTTTCCAACCAACGGCTCATGTTGGAGATGTGGAGGCAAACACACAGCCAGAGCTTGCAGGTATCAGCAATATACCTGCAGAAACTGCAACGTCAGCGGTCACTTGCCGCGTATGTGCAGGAAGCCTGCAGCCAGGTTGATGTACGAGGAGGATGGGGCCGATGTAAGCCCTACGAGGCCAAATGGACACTGGGAGAAATCGCTGGAAGCTGAAGTTCAGCGAGTTCATGTGGAGCACATATACAGTTCATACATCAGGACGCCACCGATAATGATGAAAGTGCTCCTCAATGGCATACCAGTATCAATGGAGCTAGACACAGGGGGCAGCCAGTCCCTGATGAGTATCAAACAGTTCGACAAGTTGTGGGCGTCCAAGGCCAGGCCAAAATTAGTGCCGATTGACACACAGCTACGGACGTATACGAAGGAGATCATTCCGGTGCTAGGCAGCGCCATGGTAGTCGTGACCCACAAAGATTCGGAGAACAGGTTGCCACTCTGGATTGTCCCAGGGGATGGTCCCACACTGCTGGGGAGGAGTTGGCTTGCTGTCATGAACTGGAAATGTGGCGATATCAATGCAATTTCTTCTGTGGAGCGAATATCATGCTCACAGGTCCTGTACAAATTTGACTCACTATTTCAACCTGGCATTGGCACTTTCATGGGGACCAAGGTAGTGATTCACATAAACCCAGACACCAGGCCAGTACACCACAAGGCCAGTGCAGTGCCGTACGTGATGCGGGAAAAGATAGAAGGCGAATTGGACCGCCTGCTGAGGGAAGGCATCATCTCGTCAGTCGAATTCAGTGACTGGGCGAGCCCGATTGTGCCGGTGCTCAAGGCGGATGAAGTCGGTCAGGTTATGTGGTGATTACAAGGCCGCCATCAATCGGATGTCACTCCAAGACCACTACCCGCTACCGAGAGCGGAGGACCTCTTTGTGACGCTATCCGGTGGCAAACTTTTTTCAAAATTGGACCTGACCTCAGCTTACATGACCCAGGAACTGGCGAGTGAGTCAAAGAAGCTGACCACCATCATGACACACAAGGGGTCATTTGAGTACAACAGATGTCCGTTCGGAATTCGCTCGGCTGCCGCGATCTTTCAACGAAACATGGAAAGCCTCCTCAAGTCGATTCCAAGGACGCTGGTTTTTCAAGATGACATCCTCATCACGGGTTGCGATACTGAAGAACACCTCCGAAACTTGGAGGAGGTGCTACGCAGACTGGACCAGGTAGGGCTGCGACTGAAAAAGGCGAAGTGTGTCTTCCTAGCTCCAGAGGTAGAATTCCTGGGGATGAGGGTAGCAGCAGACGGGATCAGACCTACTGCGTCCATAATGGAAGCGATCCAGAGAGCACTCAGACCCCGTAACACGATGGAGCTGCATTTGTTCCTGGGGCTCCTGAACTATTTTGGTAACTTTCTTCCCAAATTGAGCACGCTGCTAGAGCCACCTCACGTGCTCCTATGCAAAGGTCATGAATGGGTCTGGGGGGACAGCCAGGAAAGGGCTTTTGATAGAGCACGCAATTTGTTATGGTCCAACAATCTATTAACGCTATATGACCCATGTAAAAAACTTGTTTTATCGTGCGATACGTCGTCCTATGGGGTCGGGTGTGTGTTGCAGTATGTTAATGCCAAGGGTCAGTTACAGCCGGTAGCTTATGCCTCCAGAAGTCTGTCCCAGGCAGAAAGGGGCTATGGGATGGTAGAAAAGGAAGTGCTTGCATGTGTATATGCAATAAAAAAAATGCACCAGTACCTGTTTGGCAGGAAATTTGAGCTGGAGACAGGTCACAAACCACTAATGTCCCTTTTGGCCGACAACAAGGCCAGAAATGCAAATGCATTGGCATACAGAGGTGGGCACTCATGTTAGCTGCCTATGACTATACAATTCGGCACAGACCGGGCACTGAAAACTGCGCCGATGCACTCAGCAGGTTCCCACTAGCCACCACCGAGGGGACAACCGAGCCTGCTGCTGAGATGGTCATGGCTGTTGAAGCTTTCGAAAACGAAGGCTCACCCGTGACAGTCCGTTAGATTAAAGTCTGGACAAATAGAGATCTGTTACTGTCTTTGGTCAAGAAATGTATCCTGAATGGGGACTGGGCAGCCACGTACGGGACATGCCCTGAGGCATTCAAACCATTTCACAGGCGCAAGGATGAACTCTCGATTCAGGCCGATTGCCTACTATGGCCCAGATGGGCAGAGGGGTGTTTATCAGAGAACTCCACAATGAGCACCTGGGCATGTCATGATGAAGGCAATTGCCAGGTCACATGTTTGGTAGCCAGGGATAGATGCAGACCTGGAACTTTGTGTTCGCAGGTGCAACTCGTGTGCCCAGCTGGGCAATGCGCCCAGGGAAGCTCCCTTTAGCCCATGGTCCTGGCCCGCCAAGCCATGGTCACGCATCCATGTGGACTACGCAGGTCCTTTCATGGGAAAAATGTTTTTGGTTGTAGTAGACGCTTACTCCAAATGGATCGAGTGTGACATTCTCAATTCAAGCACATCCTCTGCCACGGGAGAAAGACTACGGGCAATGTTCGCTGCCCATGGTCTACCGGACGTCTTGGTCAGCGACAATGGCCCGTGCTTTACAAGCATTGAATTCCAGGACTTCATGGCAGGAAATGGTATCAACCATGTCAGAACGGCACCGTTCAAGCCGGCCTCAAACGGTCAAGCGGAACGAGCAGTGCAGATAATCAAACAGGGGATGCTCAGAATCCAAGGGGGTTCCTTACAAAGCTGCTTATCACGCTTCCTGTTGGCCAATAGATCCCGACCACACTCGCTCACAGGGGTTCCACCCGCAGAGCTGCTAATGAAAAGGACGCTCAAAACCAGGTTATCCCTTATACACCCCACCATGAAAGAAATTGTTGAGAGCAATGTGACTACCATGATGGGAATGCGAGGCACGATGAATTGATGTCAATGATCCTGTCTTTGTCCTCAACTACACTGCAGGGCCCAAATGGCTCGCAGGCACTGTGATTGCTAAAGAGGGGAATAGGATTCTGGTAGTTAAACTTACCAATGGACAAATCTGTCGCAAACACGTGGATCAAACAAAAAGGAGGTTCAGCAACCCCATAGAAGAAGCAGAGGAAGAACACAATGTAGAGTTTATTCTACCACAGGTGACCGAACACCAGAACCAAGTAGAGGAGAGCCCAGTCACTGTGGGCAGTCTGGACAGGCCTGAAGCACCGCAAAAAGCAGACACTCAGGCCAGCGCCCAACAACCGGAGCCCCAACTCAGGTGCTCTACAAGTGAGCGGAAATCACCAGAGAGACTCAACCTGTGATCCCAATAAGACTTTGGTGGGGAGGTGATGTCATGTATTCAACTGTCATTGTAACTCATGTATAAACTGACCTAAGTTGTACACCGTGAGAACACTGACCTAGGTGGTGAACTTGTGGGAGACACTCCTAACCTGGACTTTCTGGTATAAAAGGGGAAGCTCCACCCACCTTCTTCACTTCAGTGCTGGCTAATAAAGGTTACTGGTCACAGAGTGACCTTCTCTCAAGTATGGGCCTCGTGTGCATTTGTACTGTATAAGGACATATTAGTCTGCATTCCTTGTTCCATTCCTGTCCCCCCTCACCAACCCTCCCCCCCACCCCCCGCCAACAAGGCCCCCCATCATCACCTTAACACAAGTCTTGTGCCTTTATGCTGTAAGATAATCAGCAAACAGATGACCAGCCTGTCCCTGAGCCGCCCAGTGAGAGTGAGGCGGGAGAAGAGGAGGAGGAGGAGCAAAGCACCGCGGCACTGCATCTCTCACCCGCAGGCACCACCTCAGATACTTTTGTTTGATAGAGGGGTGTGCACTGGGTTCCTGATGAATTTAAAAACTGAGTTGGGTTAACAAACAATTTTGATCTCGACAGATTCTGAAGCCTTTGGTAAGGTTTAAACAAACTGCCCCTTACTTGACGAGAGCTTTTCAGCCTCTGCTCTTCAGCTACTGATGAAACCCACTTCTCTCTGTGTTGCCATAGTTTTCACTGTGATGTTATGTGACATAACCTCCTCAATTACAATATAGAGGGTGATGCAGGCCCTTGGTTGAGAACCCATATAAGGACTGCAAGCTGTTTAATGCTGGCTGAGGTTAAGTACAGACTTGAGATACGCTGAGGGCCATTTTAATTTAAGCCGCTTTTTGGGAAACTGATGGGATCTGGTACAATGCTGGTTTTGCACCTGCTTAATCTCATGCTCCATTGAAGTCATCACATGGAGTATGAACACTGGCATAGACCTGATGGGCTGAAAGGCCTATTTCTGTCCTGTACAATCTATGTAATTCTATGTATATATTGATTCATTTCTCTATATCCTGGACTCTGGAGCGGCCTATTTTGTGAAAGTGATGAAATGGAGAAGAGAATGGTGAACAGTTAGGGCAAAGCTGGCTAAAGGGGCATTTAGCTGATTACCCGCAGTCTGTATGGGTCAGCTCATTTCAATAATTACCATAAGATATTGTTTTTGGTTTGTGACAGTAACTGGTGGAAAGCGGAATGCGACAAAGTTGGCTGCAGCTCATATTTAAAGGGATGCACCTCCTTTAATGGCAGGTTATCATTTTTGGGAAGAGGGAGCAATTTTAACCTTACCCTCCCAGCGGGATCCTGATGCAATCAGATTGGCCATCAGAGGTTGCGGTGGTGAGTGGGGAAGAGATTGATGGTGAATGGGGAAATGCTTGGTGTTGAATGAGGAAGGGCTTGTGGTGAGTTGGATAGGGGTTGTTTTGAGTGGGGGAGGGTTTGTTTGAGTGGGGAAGAGGATGTTTGAGTGAGAAAGGGGTTGTGTTGAGTGCGGAAGGGGTTGTGGTGAGTGTGGAAGGGGCTGGTGGTAAGTGGGGAAGGGGTTGTGGTGAGTGGTGAAGAGGTTGTGTTGAGTTGCGAAGGAGTTCTTTAGAGTGGGAGAGGGATTGTGTGATGAGTGGGTGGTGAAAAATCAATGAAGTGTTGAAATGTCACGGAACTATAAGGTTATGTGGTGGGGTGACCGCTTCAGAATTTGGTGAGTGGGGAGCATGGACAAGGTTAGTGGGATGAGCTTTGCGTAAGGAAGAGAGACTTAGAGCAGGTACGCAGAACAGAATGGTGAAGGAAAAGGTAGTATATCAGGAAATTGAAATGAAACTTGTCCCATGCCAGATCCTGAAGGACTGGCCAACTACCGGTCCCAGTTTACCTCATTCTCTCCACTGCCGCTGGCCATCCAGAACGGAAAATGTACCATCACGGTTTAGTGCAGGAACGTAGGCAGTTAGGCTCTAGGACAATAAAATTGGTTGGGCCTTGAGCCAATCACGGACCCCAAGTGGATCCAACAATAGGACAGTTACAAAATGGGAATGGATGATCCTAATCATTTCATCAACTATATTTATATTATGTATTCGGAACAAACATAGGAACACGACCGCCTCAAAGACTCCCCTTGTGGGGTTAACGAACGTCTCATGATTCTCTGAATCATCCTATCCCGAAAACAATGCGCCACAGTCATCAGTGCATACACCACAACACTCGATGTGACAGATGAGATCAAAGAGGGTTTTTACTCCGCCTCGAAAAACCCCTGTCCCGCTTCCCTGCAGACGATAAACTGATCCTCCTCGGTGACTTCAACGCCAGGGTCAGCAAGGACACAGCCCTCTGGGGAGGCATGATTGGCAGAGAGGGGGTAGGAAAAACCAACTCTAGCGGTACCCTACTCCTGAAAAAATGTCTAGAACATGACCTTGTCATCAACAACATGTTCCATGAGAGGGACAAATACAAGGCATCGTGACAACACCTTTGCTCCAAACAATGGCACCTGCTCGACTATGTCATCATCCAAGTCAGGGATCGCAAGGATGTGCGCATCACCCGGCCATGACAGGAGCTGATGACTGCTGGATGGACCACCGCCTAATCCGATCCATCCAATGACCAGGAGATCCAAGAGCTAATAGATCGCAAGCGTTTGAGCCTTAAACAACAACCCAACTCGGGAGCAGCAAGGCAGCATTACAGACGGCTTAAGGCCGAGATCCAACAAGAAACTCGGGACCTAAAGAATAAATGGTGGATGGAGAAAGCACAGGAGATAAAGCAGCTGGTCGACAGCCATGATGTGCAAAGATTCTTCATCGCAGTCAAGGCCACCAACAGACAAAACATCCAAGGCCCCACCCCACTGCTGGCCAAGAACGGGGAAACACTCATCAAGGATCTCCTCAATCGACACTCTGCCTTTGACTTGAGTGGCCTTGACTCCATCCCGCAGCATGCTACCCGCCACCACCTCAGTAAAACACCAGCCCTGCACGAGGTAGAAAAAGCCATAACACAGCTTAAGAACAACAAGGCTATGGGAGCGGATGGAATCCCCGCTGAGGTACTGATGTATGGTGGAGAGGCACTGTTGGTGCGAATGCATGACCTCATAGAAACATAGAAACATAGAAATTTACAGCCAGAAGAAGGCCATTTCAGCCCATCGTGTCCACGTCGGCCGACAAACAGCCGCACGGCCCATGGTCAGCAGCCTTAAAGGTTACATATAAACTTATGAACAATGACGGAAAAGCAAAGAGCACCCAGCCCAAACAGTCCGCCTCACACAACTGCGACACCCCTTATACTGAAACATTCTACACTCCATCTGAACCAGAGCCATGTGATCTCCTAGGAGAGGCAAAAGCCAGATAAAAACCCAGGCCAATTTAGGGAGAAAAAATCTGGGAAAATTCCTCTCCGACCCATCCAGGCGATCGAAACTAGTCCAGGAGATCACCCTGGCCGTATTCTATTCGCTGCAGTATTTACCATTATATCTGCGCCGTCCAACAAAATGTCATCCAGTTTAATCCCAATTACCAGCTCTAGGTCCGTAATCCCGCAGGATATTGCACTTTAAGTGCCCATCCAACCATCTCTAAAAAGTCGTGAGGGTTTCTCCATCCACCACTCTTCCAGGTAGCGAGTTCCAGATCCCCACAACCCTCTGCGTAAAGAAGCCCCCCTCAAATCCCCTCTAAACCTTCCACCAACCACCTTAAAACTATGCCTCCTCATTATAGACCCCTCCACCAAATGAAATAGGCCCTTACTATCCACTATGTCCAGGCCCCTCAATACTTTGTACACCTCGATGAGGTCTCCTCTCAACCTCCTCTGTTCCAGTGAGAACAAACCCAGCCTATCCAATCTGTCCTCATAACTAAGATTCTCCATTCCAGGCAGCATCCTAGTAAATCTCCTCTGCACCCTCTCTAGTGCAATCATGTCCTTCCTATAATACGGCGACCAGAATTGCACGCAGTACTCCAGCTGTGGCCTAACCAAAGTAT
Organism: Pristiophorus japonicus; assembly: GCF_044704955.1. NCBI lineage: Eukaryota > Metazoa > Chordata > Chondrichthyes > Pristiophoridae > Pristiophorus > Pristiophorus japonicus. The sequence continues at coordinate 69,536,187 of NC_091981.1, forward strand.
TATACAATTTAAGCATAATCTCCCTGCTCTTATATTCTATGCCTTGGCCAATAAAGGCAAGCATTCCGTATGCCTTCTTAACCACCTTATCCACCTGGCCTGCTACTTTCAGGGATCTGTGGACAAGCACTCCAAGGTCCCTTTGTTCATCAAAACTATTAAGTGGCCTACAGCCTAATCTGTATACCCTTTCCTTATTAGCCCTCCAAAAGTGCATCACCTCACACTTCTCTGAATTAAATTCCATTTGCCACTGCACTGCCCACCTGACCAGGAGATTGATATCCTGCTGCAGCTCATGACTTTCCTCTTCATTATCAACCACACAGCCAATTTTAGTGTTGTCTGCAAACTTCTTAATCATGCTCCCTATATTCAAATCTAAATCGTTGATATATACTACAAAATGCAAGGGACCCAGTCCTGAGCCCTGTGGCACCCCACTGGAAACATCCTTCCAGTCACAAAAACATCCATCAGTCATTACCCTTTGCTTCCTACCTCCAAGCCTATTTTGGATCCAACTTACCACTTTGGCTTGTATCCCATGAGCTTTAATCTTCATGACCAGTCTACCATGTGGGACTTTATCAAAAGCCTTGCAAAAGTCCATATAGACTACATCGTTTGTACTACTCTCGTCGACCCTCTTGGTTACATCCTCAAAAAATTCAATCAGGTTAGTCAAACACGATTTTCCTTAACAAATCCGTGCTGACTGTCCCTAATTAATCCTTGCCTTTCCAAATGCAGATTTATCCGGTCTTTCAGGATTTTTGCCAATAATTTTCAGTGTCTCAGTGTCCTAATGTCTCTGTGTCACCGTCTCTCCGTGTCTCAGTGTCCCAGTGCCCTGTGACCAAGTGTCTCTGTGTCCAAGTGTCTCAGTGCACCAGTGTCCCAGAGTCTCTATGTCTCCGTGTCTCCGCGTCTAATTGTCCAAGTGTCCCAGTGTTCTCGAGTCCCTATGTCTCCGTGTCCCTGTGTCCCTGTGTCCCATTGTCCCAGTGTCTCTGTGTCTCAGTGTCCCTGTGTCCCAGTGTCTCCGTGTCACAGCGTCCCAGTGTCCCAGTGTCCGACTGTCTGTGTGCATCCGTGCCTCAGTGTCTCAGTGTCCTAGTGTCTCTGTGTCTCCGTGTCCCAGTGTCCAAGTGTCCCAGTGTCTTAGTGTCTCTGTATCTCACTGTTCCAGTGTCCAAGTGTCTCTGTGTATCAATGCCCCGGTGGCCGAGTGTCTCTGTGTCCCAGTGTCCTAGTGTATCTGTGTCTAGGTGTCTCAGTGTCCCAGTGTCCTAGTGTTTCTGTCTCTCTCTTTCTCCGTGTCTCCGAGTCCCAGTGTCTCAGTGTCTGAGTGTCTCTGTGCCTCAGTGTCCCAGTGTCCTCGTGTATCTGTGTCTCCGTGTATCAGTGTCCCAGTGTCTCAGTGTTCTATTGTATCTGTGTCTCTGAGTCTCCGTGTTTCAGTGTCTCAGTGTCTCAGTGTCCTAGGGTCTCTGTGTCTCCATGTCTCAGTGTCACAGTGTCCTAGTGTTTCTGTGTCTCCGCGTCTCAGTGTCCTAATGTCTCTGTGTCACCGTCTCTCCGTGTCTCAGTGTCCAAGTGTCTCTGTGTCCAAGTGTCTCTGTGTCCAAGTGTCTCAGTGTACCAGTGTCCCAGTGTCCCAGTGTCTCTATGTCTCCATATATCCGTGTCTCATTGTCCCAGTGTCCCAGTGTCCTAGTGCCCCTATGTCTCCGTGTCCCAGTGTCTCATTGTCCCAGTGTCCCAGTGTCCTAGTGCCCCTATGTCTCCGTGTCCCAGTGTCCCATTGTCCCAGTGTCACTGTGTCTCAGTGTCCCAGTGTCCCAGTGTCCCAGAGTCTATGTGTCTCAGTGTCCCAGTGTCCCAGTGTCCTAGTGTTTCTGTTTCTATCTGTCTCCGTTTCTCAGTGTCCCAGTGTCCTAGTGTCTCTGCATCTCTGTGCCCCAGTATCCCAGTGTCCCAGTGTCCCAGTGTCGCTGTGTAAATGTGTCCCAGTGTCCCGGTGTCCGAGTGTGTCTGTGTCTCCATGCATCAGTGTCACAGTGTCTCAGTGTCCAAGTGTCTCTGTATCTCAGTGTCCCAGTGTCTGAGTGTCTCTGTTTCCCAGTATCCTAGTGCCTCTGTGACTCAGTGTCTCAGTGTCCCAGTGTCCTCGTGTTTCTGTCTCTCTTTGTCTCCGTGTCTCAGTGCCCCAGTGTCCCAGTGTCCTAATGTCTCTGTGCCTCTGTGTCTCAGTGCCCCCGTGTCCCAGTGCCCCAGTGTCCCATTGTCCCATTGTCCCAGTGTCTCTGTGTCTCAGTGTCCCAGTGTCCCAGTGTCCAAGTGTATCTGTGTCTCCATGTATCAGTGTCCCAGTGTCTCAGTGTCCTAGTGTCTCTGTGTCTCTGAGTCTCCGTGTTTCAGTGTCCCAGTGTCTCAGTGTCCTAGGGTCTCTGTGTCTCCATGTCCCAGTGTCCCAGTGTCCTTATGTCTCAGTGTCTCTGTTTCTCATGTGTCACAGTCTCCTCGTGTTTCTGTGTCTCCGCGTCTCAGTGTCCTAATGTCTCTGTGTCACCGTCTCTCCGTGTCTCAGTGCCCCAGTGCCCTGTGTCCAAGTGTCTCTGTGTCCAAGTGTCTCAGTGCACTAGTGTCCCAGTGCCTCTATGTCTCCGTGTTTCCGCGTCTAATTGTCCCAGTGTCCCAGTGTTCTCGAGTCCCTATGTCTCCGTGTCCCAGTGTCCCAGTGTCCCATTGTCCCAGTGTCTCTGTGTCTCAGTGTCCCTGTGTCCCAGTGTCTATGTGTCTCAATGTCCCAGTGTCCCAGTGTCCTAGTGTTTCTGTTTCTCTCTGTCTCCGTTTCTCAGTGTCCCAGTGTCCTAGTGTCTCTGCGTCTCTGTGTCCCAGTATCCCAGCGTCCCAGTGTCGCTGTGTAAATGTGTCCCAATGTCCCGGTGTCCAAGTGTCTCTGTGTCTCCATGCATCAGTGTCACAGTGTCTCAGTGTCCTAGTGTCTCTATGTCTCCGTTTCTCAGTGTCCCAGTGTCCCAGTGTCCTTATGTCTCTCTGTCTCTGTGTCTCAGTGTCCCAGTGTGCTAGTGTTTCTGTGTCTCAGTGTCCCAGTGTCCTAGTGTTTCTGTGTCTCTGCGTCTCATTGTCCTAGTGTCTCTGTGTCTCCATCGCTCTGTGTCTCAGTGTCCCAGTGTCCCAGTGTCCCAGTGTCCTGGTGTACTTGTGTCCCTGTGTCTCTGTGTCCCAGTGTCCCAGTGTGCATGTGTCTCTGTGTCCAAGTGTATCAGTGTCCCAGTGTCCCAGTGTCCCAGTGTCTCTGTGTCTCTGTGTCCATGTCCCAGTGTCTTAGTGTCTCTGTGTCTCCATATCTCAATGTCACAGTGTCCCAGTGTCCCAGTGTCTCTTTGTCTTCATGTTTCGGTCTCCCAGTGACCCAGTGTCCGAGTGTCTCTGTGTCCCAGTGTTCCAGTGTTCTACTGCCTCTGTGTCACAGTGCCCCAGTGCCCCAGTGAACTGATATCTCTGTGTCTCTGTGTGTCAGTGTTCCAGTGTCCTAGTCATTTTGTGTGTCCGCGTCTCAGTGTCCTTGTGACTCTGTGTTTCCTCGCTCCGTGTCTCAATGTCACAGTGTCCTTATGTCTCTGTGTCTCCGTTTCTCAGTGTCCCAGTGACCCAGTGTCCCATTGTCCTTGTGTCCCTGTGTCTCTGTGTCTCAGTGTCCCAGTGTCCTAGTGTCTCTGTGTCTCCGTATATTGGCAATTAACAGGCCCGTACTTACTCGGCCTATCCCTTTCTCCCTTCTTAAACAAGGGTACTACATTAGCAGTCCTCCAATCCTCCGGCACCATGCCCAGATCCAAAGAGGACTGGAAAATGATGGTCAAGGCCTCTGCTATTTCCTCTTCTATATCGCTCAACAGCCTGGGATGCATTTCATCTGGGCCGAGGGTGTTAGCTACTTTCAAAGCTGCTAAACCCCTTAATACTTCCTCTCTCGCTATATTTATTTAATCCAGAATACCACACTCCTCATTGATAGCAGTATCTGTATTGCCCCTTTACTTTGTGAAAATATATGCAAAGTATTCGTTAAGAACCCTAGCAACATCTTTCACCTCTCCAGAAAGATTACCCTCATGGTCTCTAATACGCCCTACCTTTTCTTTAGTTACCCTCTTACTCTTAATATATTTATGAATGACGTGAATAACACATTTAGTGAGTTGGTCTTACCGCAGAGAAAGGTTACACAGCCAGATAGGGAATGGAAGACCAACAGGAAGAGCAGTGCAAGGAAGGCAGTACAGGGGTCCCCTGCGGTCATCCCCCTGAAAAACAGATACACTGTTTTGGGTACTGTTGAGGGGGATGACTCATCAGGGGAGGGCAGCAGCAGCCGAGTCCATGGCACCATGGGTGGCTCTGCTGCACAGGAGGGCAGGAAAAAGAGTGGGAGAGCGATAGTGGTAGAGGATTCTATAGTAAGGGGAATAGATAGACATTTCTGCAGCCACAACCGAGACTCCAGGATGGTATGTTGCCTCCCTGGTGCAAGGGTCAAGGATGTCGCAGAGCGGGTGCAGGACATTTTGAAGGGGGAGGGTAAACAGCCAGTTGTCGTGGTGCATATAGGTACCAACGATCGGTAAAAAACGGGATGAAATCCTTCAAAACGAACTTAAGGAGCTAGTAGCTAAATTAAAAAGTGGGACCTCAGCAGTGCTACCAGTGCCACCAGCTAGTCAGAGTAGGAATCACAGGATAGCTCAGATGAATACGTGGCTTAAGGAGTGGTGCAGAAGGGAGGGATTCAAATTCCTGGGACATTGGAACCGGTTCTGGGGTAGGTGGGACCAGTACAAACCGGACGTTCTGCACCTGGGCAGGACCAGAACCAATGTCCGAGGGGGAGTGTTTGCTAGTGCTGTTGGGGAGGAGTTAAACTAATATGGCAGAGGGATGGGAACCTATGCAGGGAAAGAGAGGGAAGTAGAATGGAGGCAGAAGCAAAAGATAGAAAAGAAGAAAAGTAAAAATGGAGGGCAGAGAAACCCAAGGCAAAAAACAAAAAGGGCCACATTACAGAAAAATCCTAAAGGGGCAAAGGGTGTTAAAAAGACAAGCCTGAAGGCTCTGTGTCTCCTAGAAACATAGAAGCATAGAAAATAGGTGCAGGAGTAGGCCATTCGGCCCTTCTAGCCTGCACCGCCATTCAATGAGTTCATGGCTGAACATGCAACTTCAGTATCCCATTCTTGCTTTCTTGCCATACCCCTTGATCCCCCTAGTAGTAAGGACTTCATCTAACTCCTTTTTGAATATATTTAGTGAATTGGCCTCAACAACTTTCTGTGGTAGAGAATTCCACAGGTTCACCACTCTCTGGGTGAAGAGGTTTCTCCTTATCTCGGTCCTAAATGGCTTACCCCTGATCCTTAGACTGTATCCCCTGGTTCTGGACTTCCCCAACATTGGGAACATTCTTCCTGCATCTAACCTGTCTAACCCCGTCAGAATTTTAAACATTTCTATGAGGTCCCCTCTCATTCTTCTGAACTCCAGTGAATACAAGCCCAGTTGATCCAGTCTTTCTTGATAGGTCAGTCCCGTCATCCCGGGAATCAGTCTGGTGAACCTTCGCTGCACTCCCTCAATAGCAAAAATGTCCTTCCTCAGGTTAGGAGACCAAAACTGTACACAATACTCCAGGTGTGGCCTCACCAAGGCCCTGTACAACTTTAGCAACACTTCCCTGCCTCTGTACTCAAATCCCCTCGCTATGAAGGCCAACATGCCATTTGCTTTCTTAACCGCCTGCTGTACCTGCATGCCAACCTTCAATGACTGATGTACCATGACACCCAGGTCTCGTTGCACCTCCCCTTTTCCTAATCTGTCACCATTCAGATAATAGTCTGTCTCTCTGTTTTTACCACCAAAGTGCATAACCTCACATTTATCCACATTGTACTTCATCTGCCATGCATTTGCCCACTCACCTAACCTATCCAAGTCGCTCTGCAGCCTCATAGCATCCTCCTCGCAGCTCACACTGCGCCCAACTTAGTGTCATCCGCAAATTTTGAGATACTACATTTAATCCCCTCGTCTAAATCATTAATGTACAGTGTAAACAGCTGGGGCCCCAGCACAGAACCTTGCGGTACCCCACTAGTCACTGTCTGCCATTCTGAAAAGTACCCATTTACTCCTACTCTTTGCTTCCTGTCTGACAACCAGTTCTCAATCCATGTCAGCACACTACCCCCAATCCCACGTGCTTTAACTTTGCACATTAATCTCTTGTGTGGAACCTTGTCGAAAGCCTTCTGGAAGTCCAAATATACCACATCAACTGGTTCTCCCTTGTCCACTCTACTGGAAACATCCTCAAAAAATTCCAGAAGATTTGTCAAGCATGATTTCCCTTTCACAAATCCATGCTGACTTGGACCTATCATGTCACCTCTTTCCAAATGCACTGCTATGACATCCTTAATAATTGATTCCATCATTTTACCCACTACCGATGTCGGGCTGACCGGTCTCAATGCGAGGAGCATTCGGAATAAGATGGATGAATTAACTGCGCAGATAGCAGTTAACGGATATAAAGTAATTGACATCATGGAGACACGGAGACATGGCTCCAGGGTGACCAAGGCTGGGAACTCAACATCCAGGGGTATTCAACATTTAGGAAGGATAGACAGAAAGGAAAAGGAGGTGGGGTGGTGTTGATGGTTGAAGAGGAAATTAATGCAATAGTAAAGAAGAACATTAGCTTGGGTGATGTGGAATCTGTATGGGTGGAGCTACGGAATACCAAAGGGCAGAAAACGCTCGTGGGAGTTGTGTACAGACCACTAAACAGTAGTAATGAGGTTGGGGACAGCATCAAACAAGAAATTAGGGATGCGTGCAATAAAGGTACAGCAGTTATCATAGGCGACTTTAATCTACATATTGACTGGGCTAACCAAACTGGTAGCAATGCGGTGGAGGAGGATTTCCTGGAGTGTATTAGGGATGGTTTTCTAGACCAATATGTTGAGGAACCAACTAGAGGGCTGGCCATTCTCGACTGGGTGATGTGTAATGAGAAAAGACGAATTAACAATCTTGTTGTGCGAGGCCCCTTGGGGAAGAGTGATCATAATATGGTAGAATTCTTTATTAAGATGGAGAGTGACACAGTTAATTCAGAGACTAGGGTCTTGAAGTTGGGGAAAGGTAACTTCGATTGTATGAGACGTGAATTGGCTAGAATAGACTGACGAGTGATACTTAAAAGGTTGACGGTGGATAGACAATGGCAAACATTTAAAGATCACATGGATGAACTTCAACAATTGTACATCCCTGACTGGAGTAAAAATAAAACGTGGAAGGTGGCTCAACCGTGGCTAACAAGGGAAATTAAGGATAGTGTTAAATCCAAGGAAGAGGCATATAAATTGGCCAGAAAAATCAGCAAAACTGAGGACTGGGAGAATTTTCTAATACAGCAGAGAAGGACAAAGGGTTTAATTCGGAGAGGAAAAATAGAATATGAGAGGAAGCTTGCTGGGAACATACAAACTGACTGCAAAAGCTTCTATGTGAAGAGACAAAGATTCGTGAAAACAAACGTAGGTCCCTTGCAGTCAGATTCAGGTGAATTTATAATGGGGAACAAAGAAAATGCTGACCTGTTAAATAAATTCTTTGGTTCTGTTTTCACGAAGGAAGACACAAATAACGTTTGGAAATACGAGGGGACCGAGGGTCTAGTGAGAAGGAGGAACTGAAGGATATCCCCTTAAAGTGGGAAATAGTGTTCGGGAAATTGATTGGATTGAAGGACGATAAATCCCCGGGGCCTGATAGTCTGCATCCCAGAGTACTTAATGAAGTGGCCATAGAAATAGTGGATGCATTGGTGATCATTTTCCAACAGTCTATCGACTCTGGATCAGTTCCTATGGACTGGAGGGTAGCTAATGTAACACCACAGTTTAAAAAAGGAGGGAGAGAGAAATCGGGTAATTATAGAATGGTTAGCCTGACATCAGTCGCAGGGAAAATGTTGGAATCAATCATTAAAGATGAAATAGCAGCGCATTTGGAAAGCAGTGACAGGATCGGTCCAAGTCAGCATGGATTTATGAAAGGGAAATCATGCTAGACAAATCTTCTGGAATTTTTTGAAGATGTAACCAGTAGAGTGGACAAGGGAGAACCAATGGATGTGGTATATTTGGACTTTCAAAAGGCTTTTGAGAAGGTCCCGCACAAGAGATTGGCATGCAAAATCAAAGCACATGGTATTGGGGGTAATGTACTGCTGTGGATAGAGAACTGGTTGGCAGACAGGAAGCAGAGAGTCGGGTTAAACGGGTCCTTTTCAGAATGGCGTCAGTGACTAGTGGAGTGCTGCAGGGCTCAGTGCTGGGACCCCAGCTCTTTACAATATACATCAATGATTTGGATGAAGGAATTGAGTGTAATATCTCCAAGTTTGCAGATGACACTAAATTGGGTGGCATTGTGAGCTGTGAGGAAGACACTAAGAGGCTGCAGGATGACTTGGACAAGTTAGGTGAGTGGGCAAATGCATGGCAGATGCAGTATAATGTGGATAAATGTGAGGTTATCCACTTTGGGAGCAAAAACACGAAGACAGAATATTATCTGAATGGCGGCAGATTAGGAAAGGGGAGGTGCAACGAGACCTGGGTGTCATGGTCAATGAAAGTTGGCATGCAGGTACAGCAGGCGGTGAAGAAGGCAAATGGTATGTTGGCCTTCATAGCTAGGGGATTTGATTATCGGAGCAGGGAGGTCAGGGAGAGCAGTTGTACAGGGCCTTGGTGAAGCCTCACCTGGAATATTGTGTTCAGTTTTGGTCTCCTAATCTGAGGAAGGACGTTCTTGCTATTGAGGGAGTGCAGCAGAGGTTCACCAGACTGATTCCCGGGATGGCTGGACTGACATATGAGGAGAGACTGGATCAACTGGGCCTTTATACACAGGAGTTTAGAAGGATGAGAGGGGATCTCATAAAAACTTATAAGATTCTGATGGGACTGGACAGGTTAGATGCGGGAAGAATGTTCCCGATGATGGGGAAGTCCAGAACCAGGGGATACAATCTTAGGATAAGGGGTAGGCCATTTAGGACTGAGATCAGGAGAAACTCCTTCACTCAGAGAGTTGTGAACCTATGGAATTCCCTACCGCAGAGAGTTGTTGATGCCAGTTCATTGGATATATTCAAGAGGGAGTTAAATATGGCCCTTACGTTTAAAGGGATCAAGCGGTATGGAGAGAAAGCAGGAAAGGGGTACTGAGGGAATGATCATCTATGATCTTATTGAATGGTGGTACAGGCTCGAAGGTCCGAATGGCCTACTCCTGCACCTATTTTCTATGTTTCTATGTTTCTATGTTTCTATGTTTCTATCTCCCTCATCGGGAGTTCTCAGAGATGCAGTGATCGTGACTTTAAAAAGTCTGACTGCGGCAGCTACAGAGGCATCTCCCTGTTATCAGCCACTGGGAAAGTTGTCGCTAGAGTTCCCCTGAACCGTCTTATCCCTGTGGCTGAGGAGCTCCTCCCGGAGTCACACTGCGGATTTCGTCCCCTACGGGGCACAACGGACATGATTTTTACAGCGTGACAGCTGCAAGAAAAATGCAGGGAACAGAACCAGATCTTGTACATGACCTTCTTCAACCTTACAAAGGCCTTTGACACTGTCAACTGCGAGGGTCTATGGAGCGTCCTCCTCCGATTCGGATGACCCCAACAGTCTCGTCACCATCCTCCGCCTGCTCCACGACGACATACAGGCCGTGATCCTTACCAGCGGATCCATTACAGACCCAATCCATGTCCAGACTGGGGTCAAGCAGGGCTGCGTCATTGCCCCAACCCTCTTCTCAATCTTCCTCGCTGCCATGCACTGGAGTGGAGCTAAACTACAGAACCAGTGGGAACCTGTTCAACCTTCATCGTCTCCAGGCCAGGTCCAAGACCACCTCAACCTCTGTCGTCGAGCTACAGTACGACGACAACGCCTGCGTCTGCGCATATACAGAGCCAGAATTCCAAGTTATAGTGAACGTATTCACTGAGGTGTATGAAAGCATGGGCCTTACACTAAACATCCATAAGACAAAGGCCCTCCACCAGCCTGACCCTGTCACACAGCATTACACCCCCAGTCATCAAGATCCACGGCATGGCCCTGGACAATGTGAAACATTTCCCATTACTCTGGAGTCTTTTATCAACAAGAGCAGACATTGACGACGAGATTCTACACCACCTCCAGTGCACCAGTGCAGCCTTTGGCCGCCTGAGGAAAAGAGTGTTCGAAGATCAAGCCCTCAAATCTGCCACCAAGCTCATGGTCTATAGGGCTGTAGCAATACCCACCCTCCCACATGGCTCAGAGACATGGACCATGTACAGTAGACACCTCAAGTCACTGGAGAAATAACACCAACGATGTCCCCGCAAAATCCTGGGAGGACAGACGCACCAAAGTTAGCATCTCAACCAGGCCAACATCCCCAGCATTGAAGCACTGACTACACTTTATCAGCTCCGCTGGGCAGGCCACATTATCCGCATGCCAGACACGAGACTCCCAAAGCAAGCGCTCTACTCAGAACTCCTTCACGGCAAACAAGCCAAAGGTGGGCAGAGGAAACGTTACAAGGACACCCTCAAAGCCTCCCTGATAAAGTACAACATCCCCACTGACACCTGGGACTCCCTGGCCAAAGACCGCCCTAAGTGGAGGATGTTAAGTTCAGAATAACTCCATGAGATTGTGTTGTAAGCTCAAACCATTGTGACCTTAGTCTCTTTAATATGACTCCAAAGTGAGGCAGCAGCGTGGTGAGCTGCCTTTTATACCTGCTTGCTCCAGGGTACACAGGTGACCCATAGGTCTCCCACAGGTGTGCCTCCTAGTGTCTTACACACAGGTGAGGTTCACATACATAACATCACTTCCCCCCAAAGTCTTGAGTACAAGTTATTTACAGGTTGAGGTGATCTAGCGCTCTGCATTCCCTGGTCGATTGCCTGAGTTGAAATCCTGGCATGGATGAGTTGGTCAGATCATCGCTGCACGGCAGCTCGGCTGATCTGATCAGACTGTCGGGCAAGGTGGGTTCATCCTCGTGGTTGACAGCGAGGTCAATTGCTAGTTGGGTATGTGTTGGTGGATCATAGATGGTAGTGTCTTCTTCAAACTGTTCTTGGTCGTCCGTGAATCGCAGTTTGGTCTGATCCAGGTGCTTTCTGCACATTTGCCCATTCAACAATTTCACAACAAACATTCTATTCCCCTCTTTGGCTAAGACAGTGCCAGCAATCCACTTGGGACCGTGACCGTAATTTAGAACAAACATCGGATCATTGATCTCAATGTCATGCGAGGCTGCCGCGAGATCGTGGTATACATTATGCCTGTGCTGCCAGGTTTCTACGCGATCATTGAGATCCAGTTGGACTAAGGAGAGCCTCTTCATTAACAATTCTGCAGGTGGAACCCCGGTGAGCGAGTGGGGGCACGTCCGGTAGCTGAGCAGGATCCTAGATAACCGGGTCTGCAAGGAGCCGTCCATTGCGCATCTCAAGCTTTGCTTGATTGTTTGGACTGCTCGTTCCGCTTGGCCATTGGATGCGGGCTGTAATGGGGCAGACCTGATATGCTTGATGCCATCGCGAGTCATGAACTCGTTGAATTCCGAGCTGGTGAAACATGGTCCATTGTCACTGACGAGGACGCCGGGCAAACCATGGGTGGCGAACATGGCCCTGAGGGTTTCAATGGTGGCAGTGGACGTACATGATGACATTATTATACATTCAATCTGTTGTGTATGGAGAAAGAGTCAGACTGAACACTGTGAGCTCAAAGTAAAGTGTGACCTTAGTCTTTTATTGCAGGTCTCCAGAGTGCCTCTCCAACCTGTGAAGCCTCCTTAAATACCTGTGCTCCCAAGGGATTATGGGAGCCCTTGGTACTCCAGGGGATGAGCTCTTTGGTGGCTGTACAGAGTAAATATAAGTTTACATACATAACAACATTCCTTCCCAAAGTCAATAGTGTAACTATTTACAATGTGAGTCGATCTGGGGCACTTCTTGCCCTGGTTGATCGTCTCGGTGTGAAAGCTGATGTTGTTGAATCATTTGTTGGGCCCTCGCTGGGCTGCTGTGCAGCTGGCCATGCTGGACTGCCTGGTGTGTTGGGCCCTACTGGGCTGCTGTGGATGATGGGTTCTGCTTCGTGGTCAACCGTGGTGCCAGTTGCCACTGGTGTGTATGTTGGGGGATCAAAAAAGGTAGGGTCCAAGGTGGGTTGCTCAGGATAGTCCGTGAATCTGAGTTTGATTTGGTCCAAGTGTTTCCGATGAATGAGTCCATTTGAAAGTTTGACCCGAAACACTCTGCTTCCCTCTTTGGCCACAACAGTGCCGGGAAGCCACTTGGGACCTTGTCCATAATTTAATACAATTACAGGATCATTGATTTCAATCTCGCGTGACACATTTGTGCTATCATGGTATGCGCTTTGTTGTAGCCACCTGCTCTCTACCTGTTCATGTAGATCAGGGTGAACGAACGAGAGCATTGTCTTACGTGCTCTTTTCATGACCATTTCAGCAGGTGGGATCCCAGTGAGTGAGTGTGGTCTCATGCGGTAGCTAAGCAGGACTCGGGATAGGCGAATCTGCAGTGAGCCTTCAGTTACCCTCTTCAAGTCTTGCTTGATTGTTTGCACTGCTCTCTCTGCATGACCATTAGATGCTGGTTTAAGCAGGGCATATGTGACATGTTTGATCCCGTTACAGGTCATGAATCTTTTGAACTCAGCACTGGTAAAACATGGCCCATTGTCGCTCACCAGGACATCGGGTAGGCCGTGTGTGGCAAACATGGCCTGCAGGCTTTCAGTAGTGGCAGCGGACGTGCTAGCCGACATTATCTAACCTTCAATCCACTTGGAGTACGCGTCTACAACCACAAGGAACATTTTACCCAAGAAAGGGCTGCATAGTCTATGTGTACCCTAGACCACGGTTTGGAGGGCCAAGACCATAAACTTAGCGGCGCCTCCCTGGGTACATTGCTTAACTGTGAGCATGTATTACATCTGTGACGCAGGACTCTAAGTCCGCATCGATACCGGGCACCACATGTGGGATCTGGCTGTTGCTTTCATCATTACGATGCCTGGGTGGGTTGTGGAGGTAATTAATTAAGGTGTCTCTGCCCTTCTTGAGGACCACCACTCGATTGCCGAAGATAGTCTGCCTGAATAGACATTTCATCTTTGCTCCGCTGGAACGGCTTTATCTCTTCCTGCATTTCCACTGGGACACTGGAGCAGCTCCCGTGAAGCACACAGCTTTTGACTAGAGATAATAAGAGGTCCTGGCTTGTCTCGGTTTTGATCTGCCGGGCAGTGACGGGTGATTGCTCACTCTCAAATGCTTCCATAACCATGGCTAGATCTGCGGGCTGTGCCATTTCCACCCCCGCGGTGGGCAATGGCAGCCTATTGAGAGCATCGACGCAGTTTTCTGTGCCTGGCCTGTGGCAGATGGCGTAGTTGTGTGGAAATTTATTTTTTTAAGTTGCATTACACTGTTTTTTGTACCCTTTTTGCCACAAAACAAAATGGAATCCAGAACCTGCTAGAAACTTCTGCAACAAACAGTCTGTTTGCATAAACATGCTAACCCTGACTGGAACTGCTGATAGCTGATTAATAACCACCACACAACATTAAACTGTCTTGCTGAGATAAGTACCACCCATTGTGCTCCCCTGTTATCAATTCACCCCCTAAGAGATACTCAAACTACAAGCTATTATCACTTGTACAGAACTCATCCATAAAATGCAAGAAACCAAGTACCCAATCAACCACTATGGAAATCATGGGCCCAAATAACTGGCCGGGAAACTGGACAATCCTAAAACAATGAAAAGCTGGTACTAGCACATCATCACACCTTAATTGAGGCATTGCTGTCTGGCCCACAAAAATCACTCACAAAAGAGGCATTTGAGAAAAATGTAAAGCCAAGGATGTGGTAATCATTAACTCTTTATCTGTTTTCGCTGACTGCAAAGGCAGAACCAATACACAGGATGGAACCATAACTTGTTTTTTACTGTATAAATACTTTATGAAACTGTATCATTTTGGGAGTCGTCACTTAGCCTTTGACTGAGTGAGACTCTTTCTTGCTGCAAGTAAAAATTTAAGGAACGTCTCCCGGGCTGATTGTGTTAGAGTCGTATATTGAGAGTCGAGATTTCGACAGTTGTATGTGGATAACCTGAGCGCCCATTTCTGGATGCGGGCCGATGCATTGGTGTTTATCCCTTTACTCTAGGAGAACAGGGATATAAGTGGCTAATGGCCAGTTTCCAATTTGAATTTTAGCCCAAACAGGTATTGATGCATTTTCTTTACCCCATAAACACACGTTAACGCTTCTCTCTCAATCATGATGTAGGCTCTCTCAGTCTTAGACAGACTCCTGGATGCATAAGCAACCGATTGCAGTTTCCCAAATCATTAGCTTGTTGCACACCCGACGCCATATGATGACGCATCACATGCTAGTACCAAATGCTTACATGGATCATACAACACAAGCAATTTGTTTGAGCATAACAACATGCTCCACCTCACAATCAACAAGCTCCCCGCTGAAGTGGGATTAAACTACAGAACCAGCGGGAAGCTGTTTAACCTACGCCGCCTCCAGGCCAGGTCCAAGATCGCCCCAACCTCTGTCATTGAGCTGCAGTATGCGGACGATGCCTGCGTCTGTGCACATTCAGAGGCTGAAATCCAGGATATAGTCAATGTATTCACTGACGCATATGAAAGCATGGGCCTTACGCTTAACATCCGTAAAACAAGGTCCTTCTCCAGCCTGTCACCAGCGCACAGCACTGCCCTCCAATCATCAAGATTCACGGCGCGGCCCTCGACAACATGGACCATTTCCCAGATCTCGGGAGCCTCTTATCAGCAAGGGCAGACATTGATGCAGAGATTCAACATCGCCTCCAGTGCACCAGTGCAACCTTCGGCCGTCTGAGGAAAAGAGTGTTTGAAGACCAGGCCCTCAAATCTACCACCAAGCTCATGGTCTATGGAGCTGTGGTAACACCCGTCCTCCTGTATGGATCTGAGGCATGGACTATGTATAGAAGGCACCTCAAGTCACTGGAGATATATCACCAACGATGTCTCCGCAAGATCCTGCAAATCCCCTGGGAGGACAGGCAGACCAACATCAGTGTCCTCGACCAGGCTAACATCCCTAGTATTGAAGCACTGACCACACTCGATCAGCTTTGCTGGGCAGGCCACATAGTTCGCATGCCAGATACAAGACTCCCGAAGCAAATGCTTTATGTGAAGCTCCTTCATGGTAAACGAGCCAAAAGAGGACAGCGGAAACGTTATAAGGACACCCTCAAAGCCTCCCTGGTAAAGTGCGACATCACCACTGACACCTGGGAGACCCTGGCCGAAGACCGCCCGAGGTGGAGAAAGTGCATCCGGGAGGGTGTTGAGCTCTTCGAGTCTCAACGCAAAGAGCGTGAAGAGGCCAAGTGCAGGCAGCGGAAGGAGCACACGGCAAACCAGCCCCACCCACCCCTTCCCTCGACGAATATCTGTCCCACCTGTGACAAGCTCTGTGGCTCTCGTATCAGACTGTTCAGCAATCAAAGAACTCACTTAGGGAGTGGAAGCAAGTTTTCCTCGATTCCGAGGGACTGCCTATTATGCTCAGCTGTGAGCAAGTGTCGCATTGAAAACCTCAGGGCCATGTTCACCATCCATGGTTTGCCCGGCGTCCTTGTCAGTGACAATGGACCATGTTTCACCAGCTCGGAATTCAATGAGTTCATGGCTCGCAATGGCATCATATCAGGTCTTCCCCATTTTAACGCACATCCAACGGCCAAGCGGAACAGGCAGTCCAAACAAGCAAGCAAAGCTTGAGATGCGTAACGGATGGCTCTTTGCAGACCCGGTTATCTAGGGTCCTGCTCAGCTACCAGACGTGCCCCCACTCGCTCACCGGTGTTCCAACTGCAGAATTGTTAATGAAGAGGGCACTCAAAACCAGGCTCTCCTTAGTCCACCTGGATCTCAATGATCAAGTAGAAACCCGGCAGTACAGGCATAACGTGTACCATGATCACATGGCGGCCTCGCGTGACTCTAATTCAGTGTCAATGCCGGGCCATCAGACTGGCGACCTGGCGATAGCCTTCATCATGACTATGCCTGGTGGGTACTGTGTAGGTCGCGTATAAACTTTTGGGCAAAATCACGCGATTCCCCCATAGGAGACAATCCAACTGGACTGACAGTTCATCCTTGCGTCGGTGAAAAGGCGTAATTTCATCTTGCATTTCCCCGGGAACCCCCGACCAGCTCCCATTGAGGATGCATCTTTTTACCATTGATAGCAGGAGTTTTGGCTGATCTGGCGAGCCATGACGAGTGACCCCTCGCTCTCAAAAGCATCCATTACCAGGAGCAAATCTGCTCGTTGCACCACTTCCACCCCGGTGGTGGGCAATGGCAGCCGACTGAGGGTGTCAGCTCAGTTCTCATTGCCTGGTCTGTGGCAGATTACATAGTCATATGCAGACAATGTTAGTGCCTATCTTTGGATGCGGGATGAAGCATAGGTATTGATACCTTTGCTTTCTGAGAGCAGTGAAGTAAGCAGTTTGGTCAATTTCGAGCTCGAACTGGAGACCAAATAGATATTGGTGCATTTTCTTAACCTCGTATTCACAAGCCAACTCTTCTTTCTCAACCATACTGTAGGCTCTTTCAGCCTTGGATAAACTTCTGGACGCATATGCAACCGGTTGCAGTTTGCTTGACACATTTGCTTGCTATAACACACAACCGACCCCGTACGACGACGCATCACATGCTTGTACTAAGCGTTTCCATGAGTCATACAATACAAGTAACTTGTTAGAGCATAGCAGGTTTCTGGCCTTATTAAAGGCTGTCTCTTGAGACTTATCCCAAACCCAGTCATCACCCTTGCGTAGCAACAAATGCAAAGGTTCCAGCAAAGTGCTCAAACCCAGTAGAAAGTTACCAAAGTAGTTGAGGAGTCCCAGGAACGAACGCAGCTTCGTCACATTCTGTGGTCTGGGTGCATTCTTGATGGCCTCCATCATGGAGTCTGTGGGTCTGATGCCGTCCGCCGCAATCTTTCTCCCCAGAAATTCGACCTCTGGCACCAGGAAAACACACTTGGAGCATTTCAGCCTGAGTCCCACTCTGTCCAGTCACTTTAGAACCTCTTCCAGGTTATGCAAATGTTCGGTGGTGTTGTGACCAGCGATCAAGATTTCATCTTGGAACACCATTTCAGCAGACTCTCCATGTTCCTCTGGAAGATGGCCGCTGCTGAGCGAATCCCAAAGGGGCATCTGTGGTACACGAACAGTCCTTTGTGCGTGTTGATGCACGTCAATTTCTTTGACAGTGCAGCCAGCTCCTGTCTCATGTAAGCGGAGGTTAGGTCTAGCTTGGTGAACGTCTTTCCCCTGCTAACGTTGTGAATAAGTCCTCCGCTTTGGGTAGTGGGTACTGGTCCTGTAACGAGACTCGGTTGATCGTCACCTTGTCGTCCCCGCAGATTCTGACCATCCCATCGCTCTTTAGTACTGGCACGATTGGACTGGCTCACTCGTTGAACTCGACTGGCGATATGATTCCCTCTCGTTGAAGTCTGTTCAGCTCAATTTCGACTTTCTCTCGCATCATATATGGGACTGCTCAGGCCTTGCGATGAATGGGCTGTGCCCCAGGAGCAAGATGGATCTGCACTTTGGTGCCTGTGAAGTTGCCGATGCCTGGCTCAAATAACGCTGGGAATTTGTTTAGCACCTGGGCGCACGGGGTATCATCCACCGAGGACAGGGCTTTGATGTCGTCCCAGTTCCACCGGATCTTGACTAGCTAGTTACTGCCGAATAGCGTTGGGCCATCGCCTGGTACAATCCATAGTGGTAAATCATGCACCATTCCGTCATACGATACTTTCACTGCCGCACTGCCGATAACAGGTATAAGTTCTTTGGTGTAAGTGCGCAGCATTGTGTGAATCGGGCTCAGTTTTTACCTCTGTGCCTTGTTACTCCACAGTTTCTCAAAAGCCTTCTGGCTCATAATTGATTGACTCACCCCCGTGTTCAATTCCATGGAAACTGGAATGCCATTGTTTGACTTTTAACATTATCGGAGGGCTTTTGGTGGTGAAGGTGTGTACCCCATACACTTCCTCCTCATCCTCCGGTTGAGTTGCCTTTCCTGCTCGTTCAGCATGATCCGTGCTGGATCGGTTGCTCTCTGCTGACTCTGTCACTTGGTGAGTCAGAGGTCGCTTGCACTTTCATTGGAGGTGCCCCATTGTTCCACAGCCCTTGCACACGTCGTGCTTGAATCGACATTGATGGGCTCTGTGACTGCCCCCGCAGCGCCAGCATGGTGTTAATGGATTCACTTTAGCACTCCCCAGCGACCTCCGAGTCACCCTAGGACTGACCTCTGCAGTTGTGTCGGCCCTACTATGTACAGTTCTGCCTGCTGAGGGCATTATTTTATGCACAGTACTTGCTGGTGAGCTTCGATTCTATGAAGCTATCTGTTTCGTGTTGTTGCTCGTGGATGTGAAGGCCCGGGCTATCGTGATGGCCTTGCTCAGATCTAAGGATTCGGCAAACAGTCAAAAAAGTCCTGCAACATTTCCACCAAAGTCCTGCAAATTCGCACGGTCCCGCAAGGCGTTTTAGGTCGGCGACAAAGCTCGCCATGTTCTGGCCCTTGGAGCGATGGTGTGTGTAAAAGCGATACCTGGCCATTAAGATGTTCTCCTTCTGCTGGTGGTGTTCTCGAGCCAGCAGACACAGCTCTGTGTAAGTCTTGTCCGTTGGTTTGTCTGAGACCAGTAGATCTGTGAGGAGGCCATATATTGACAACCCGCAAATGGTGAGGATAATCGCCCTGCGCTTGGTCTCTGCCTCAGCTGTGTCCAGCTCGTTCGCCATAAAGTACTGGTTGAAACGCTCAATGAAGGCTTCCCAATCATCATCCTCAACAAATCTCTCAAAAATACCAATGGCAGCCATTTCCGCATGAAAGTTCGTTATCTGTAACTCGTCGCCAGTTGTTAAGTTCCGAATAACTCCACGAGACTGTGTTGTAAGCTCAAACCATTGTGACCTTGGTCTCTTTAATATAATTCCAAAGTGAGGTAGCAGCGTGGTGAACTGCTTTTTATACCTGCTTGCTCCAGGGTACACAGGTGACCCATAGGTCTCTCATGGGTGTGCTTCCTAGTGGAAAGTCTTACATACAGGTGAGGTTCATATATATAACAGAGGAAGTGCATCCAGGAGGGTGCTGAGCACCTCGAGTCTCATCGCCAAGAGCATGCAGAAATCAAGCGACTAGCTGTCCCACCTGTGACAGGGACTGTGGTTCTCGTATTAGACTGTTTAGTCACCTAAGGACTCATTTTTAGAATGGGAGCAAGTTTTCCTCGATTCCGAGGGACTGCCTATGATGATGAGGAACAGGACTAGGCCATTCAGTCGCTTGAGCCTGTTCCACCATTCAATTAGGTCATGGCTGATCTGTTTCTCAACTTGATCAACCCTATTAGGTTCTGTAAACATAATGAAAACATAATAATCTCAGTTTTTAAATTTCCATTGACCCACCAGCCTCAACAACTTTTTGGGCGAGAGATTTCCAGATTTCTATTATCCATTGTGTGAAGAAGTGCTTCCTGCTCCATTGCTCACCCATCCCAACTACTTGCCAACTTGCCCACCTGTCTTTGCAGAATTATTTTCTGCCCCATTTACTTGCCCACTCCTCGACCCGCTGAAGTCGCGCACTTACTAATCCCACTTTTCTCTCCACCCACACAGCCTCCCAACAACCCTGCATGACCGACCCCAGAGCTTTGTTCACTAGTATATGTGAGGCCTCACCAGGACCATCTCCCAATATCAATACCCCTGCACCTCTCGTAAATGCTCCTTGTTTCCTAGCTTTTAATATAATTCCTTCTTTTGTTCTGGCTTCCACCCTGAATTCCAATGGATAGTCCTTTAATCAGAATTCATTTTCTTATCTTCCATTACTGTACCCACTGTCCTGTACACCTCCTCTCTGGTTTCTTTCAACAATGTCTTATAGATGCCTTCTGATGCATGGAGATTAAAAGGCTGATTTCCCCAGTTGCTAATGATAGAAAGTAAGAGAGGAGATGATTAACTTTGGGCCAATGACCCACTTACATCACTCCAGGATTACCTGGGCCTTCCCCAAAGGGGCTGACCTGGGCCTGGATGTCAGCCTGCTCAAGTTCCCATTGAATCAAGGAGACAGGAGGCATGGACTCTGATCATGGACTCAGCTCCACTTCCCCGCCTGCTCCCCATAACCCCCTATTCCCTTATCATTTAAGAAACTGTCTATTTCTGTCTTAAATTTATTCAATGTCCCAGCTTCCACAGCTCTCTGAGGCAGCGAATTACACTGATTTACAACCCTTTGAGAGAAGACATTTCTCCTCATCTCAGTTTTAAATGGGCGACCCCTGATTCTAAGATCATGGCCTCTAGTTCTAGTCTCCCCCATCAGTGGAAACATCATCTCTGCATCCACCTTGTCAAGCCCCCTCATAATCTTAAACGTTTTGATAAGATCACCTCTCATTCGTCTGAATTCCAATGAGTCGAGGCCCAACCTACTCAACTTTTCCTCATAAGTCAACCCTCTCATCCCCGGAATTAACCTAGTGAACCTTCTCTGAACTGCCTCCAAAGCAAAAATTTCTTTTGGAAAGATGGAAACCAAAACTGCACACAGTATTCCAGGTGAGGCTTCACCAATACCTTGTATAGCTGTAGCAAGACTTCCCTGTTTTTATACTCCATCCCCTTTGCAATAAAGGCCAAGATACCATTGGCCTTCCTAATCACTTGTTGTACCTGCATATATCCCTTTATGTTTCATGCACAAATACCCCCAGGTCCCACTGTACTGCAGCACTTTGCAATCTTTCTCCGTTTAAACAAATACTTGCTCTTTAATTTTTTCTGCCAAAGTGCATGACCTCACACGTTCCAACATTATACTCCATCTGCCAAACTTTTGCCCTCTCACTTAGCCTGTCAATGTCCTTTTGCAGATTTTTTGTGTCCTCCTCGCACATTGCTTTTCCTCCCATCGTCAGCAAACTTGGCTATGTTACACTTAGTCCCTTCTTCCAAGTCGTTAATATAGATTGTAAATAGTTGGGGTCCCAGCATTGATCCCTGCTGCACCTCACTAGTTACTGGTTGCCAACCAGAGAATGAACCATTTATCCCAATTCTCTGTTCTCTGTTAGTTAGCCAATCCTCTATCCATGCTAATATATTACCCCCAACCCTGTGAACTTTTATCTTATACACAAGTGACCTGCCCAAAACAGTGTCTTGCAAGTTCGTATACACTGATGACATTGCCTTGGCCACACAAAACATGAGTCTATCCATTATCGAAGATACCCCACCTTCACAGAAGCCAGTCTTCAGCCAATTCGAATCACTTCATGTGATATCAGTGGCAGAGCAGCCAATATACAGCAAAGGCTAGGCCCTGAAAAATCCCAGCTGTCGTGCTGAAGACTTGTAGTCCAGAACTAACCATGCCTCTAGCCAAGCAGTTCCAGTACAGCTATAACACTGACATCTACCCAACAATATGGAAAATTGCTCGGGTATACCCCAAAAGCAAGATAAATCCAATCCGGCCAATTACTGCCCCGTCAGTCTACTCTCATTCATCATCAAAATGATGGAAGATGTTATCAACAGTGCCTTCAAGCAGCACTTACTCAATAATAACCTGCTCACCAATGCTCAGTTTGTGTTCTGCCAGGCCCACTTGGTTCCAGACCTCATTACAGCCTTAATCACAACAAGGACAAAAGTGCTGAATTCCAGAGGTGAGGTGAGAGTGACTGCCCTTGACATCAAAGCAGTATTTGACTGAGTATGGCAGCAATGAGCCCTAGTAAAACTGAAGTCAATGGGAATCAAGTGGAAAACTCTCCACTGGTTGGAGTCATACCTAGCACAAAGGAAGATCGTTGTGGTTGTTGGAGGCCAATCATCTCAGCCCCAGGACATCGCCGCAGGAGTTCCTCAGGGCAGTGTCCTGGGTCCAACCATCTTCAGTTGCTTCATCAATGACCTTCCCTCCATTACAAAGTCATAAGTGGGGATGTTCGCCGATGATTACAGTGTTCAGTTCCATTTGCAACTCCTCAGATAATGAAGCAGTCCATGCCCGTGTGCAGCAAAACTTGGATGACATTCAGCTTTGGGCTGATAAGTGGCAAGTAACATTCATGCTAAATATGTGCCAGACAATGACTATTGTTAAGTATGTAAATCTGTAAATACCATGTCTAACCACCAGAGGGCATATCCCCTGAAATCCCAAGGGATCCCACAATCCCTTGGGATCACCTGTATAAAAGGAGACCTCACAGGCTGGAGAGGTACTCTGAGATGTGTAATAAAGGACTATGGTAACACTTTACTTTGAGCTTGCAGTATCTAGTCTGACTCTTTATTCAAGACATAACAACTGGCGACGAGATACAAATGACGAACCCCACCGCAATAATGCAGAGAACCGTGGGCATCCTAGAGAAATTTTCAGAGGGAGATGATTGGGAAACCTTTGTGGAGCGACTCGACCAATACTTCGTGGCCAACGAGCTGGAAGGAGAAGCGAACGCTGCCAAACGAAGGGCGATCCTCCTCACCGTTTGCGGGGCACTAACGTATGGCCTCATGAAAAATCTGCTCGCTCCAGCGAAACCCACAGATAAGTCGTATGATGATTTGTGCACACTGGTCTGGGAGCATCTAAACCCGAAGGAAAGCGTTCTGATGGCGAGGTAGCAGTTCTACACACACAAGAGATTTGAAGGCCAGGAAGTGGCAAGCTATGTCGTTGAGCTAAGGTACCTTGCAGGACATTGCGAATTTGAAGGACACTTGGAGCACATGCTCAGGGACTTCTTTGTACTTGGCATTGGCCATGAAGTAATACTTCGCAAAATTTTGACTGTAGAGACCCCAACCTTGAGTAAAGCCATAGCGATAGCCCAGGCGTTTATCACCATCAGTGACAATACCAAACAAATTTCTCAGCACATGAGTGCTGCTGCAAGTACTGTGAAAAAGTAATGTTATTTTCGAATCGAAATGTACAGGGCAGGACTCACAAGCCTGCAGCTGCACATCCGCAGATGACTCAGAGTCCACCATCAAAGGTGATGAATGCAAGGCCATTAACACCTTGTTGGTGCTGCGGGGGTGATCATCGTTTCCATTCATGCCGCTTCAAAGGGTACGTTTGCAAGGGCTGTGGAACAATGGGACACCTCCAACGCATACTAATCCTGCAAACCACCATGTTGCAGAGGAGGACAGATCCACAGTGGATCACAACGAATCAGAGCCTCAGACAGAGGAGGCAGAGGTATATGGGGTGCACACATTTACCACAATGTATCCTCCAATAAAGCTGAAGGCTTAATTAAATGGACTCCCGGTGTCATGGAGCTGGACATGGGTACGAGCCAGTCCATAATGAGCAAAAAGACTTTCGATAAATTGTGGTGCAGCAAGGCCTCAAGGCAAGTCCTGACTCCCATTCGTACTAAATTGAGAACGTTACACAAAGGAACTGATTCCCGTAATCAGCAGTGCTACCGTAAAGGTCTCCTACGATGAAACGGTGCACGAGTTACCACTCTGGGTGGTACCGGGTGATGGCCCCACGCTGTTCGGCAGGAGCTGGCTGGGAAAGATACGCTGGAACTGGGATGATGCTGAGTGCTTTCATCCGTTTACGACACCTCATGTGCCCAGGTCCTAAACAAATTCCCCTCGCTATTCGAACCAGACATCGGGAAGTTCCAAGGAGCAAAAGTGTAGATCCATTTGATTCCGGGGGTGTGCCCCATCCATCACAAGGCGAGAGCGGTACCTTACATGATGAGAGAGAGGATGGAGATCGAACTGGACAGGCTGCATCGAGAGGGCATCATTTCGCCGATCGAATTCAATGAGTGGGCCAGACTCATTGTTCCTGTCCTCTAGGGAGATGGCACCGTCAGAATCTGTGGTGATTAGAAAGTAACTATTAATTGTTTCTCACTGCAGGATTAATACCCGCTACCGAAGGCAGACGACCTATTTGCGACGCTGGCGGGAGGGAAAACGTTGCACGAAGCTGGACTTGACCCCGGCCTACATGACGCAGGAGCTGGAGGAATCATCGAAAGGCCTCACCTGCATCAACACACACAAAGGTCTCTTCATTTACAACAGATGCCCGTTTGGAATTCGATCAGCCGCGGCAATATTCCAGAGGAACATGGAAAGCTTGCTGAAGTCAGTCCCGCGCACCATGTTCTTCCAGGACGACATCTTGGTTACAGGTCGGGACACTGTCGAGCACCTGCAGAACCTGGAGGAGGTTCTTAGTAGGCTTAATTGTGTGGGGCTCAGACTAAATTGCTCGAATTGCGTTTTCCTGGCGCCTGAAGTGGAGTTCTTGGGGAGAAGAATCGCGGCAGACAGCATCGGCCCACCAATTCAAAGAGGAGGCAATCAAAAATGCACCAAGACCACAGAATGTGACGGAGCTGCGGTCATTTTTAGGACACCTGAACTATTTTGGTAACTTTTTACCGGGTCTTAGCACATCGTTAGAATCCCTGCACTCTTTACTGCGTAAAGGAGATGAATGGGTATGGGATAAAAGCCAAGAAAATTCCTTGGAGAAAGCTAGGAAGCTGTTATGTTCAAACAAATTGCTTGTGTTGTATGATCCATGTAAACGTTTGGTACTAGCATGTGATGCATCATCGTACGGGGTCGGGTGTGTATTGCAACAAACTAATGAATTTGGGAAATTGCAAATGGTTGCTTATGCATCCAGAGGTCTGTCTAAGGCCGAGAGGGCCGACAGTATGATCAAAAAAGAAGCGATAGCGTGTGTTTATGGGTTAAAGAAAATGCATCAATATCTGTCCGGGCTCAAATTTGAATTGGAAACCAACCATAATTCGCTTATATCCCTCTTTTCTGAAATCAAGGGGATAAATACGAATGCATCGGACCGCATCCAGAGATGGGCGCTCATGTTGTCTGCATACAACTACGCCATCCGCCACAGGCCAGGCACAGAAAACTGTGCCGATGCTCTCAGTCGGCTGCCATTGCCCACCACAGGGGTGGAGATGGCACAGCCCGCAGATTTAGTTATGGTAATGGAAGCATTCGAGAGTGAGCAATCACCAGTTACCGCCCGACAGATTAGAACCTGGATGAGCTAGGACCCATTACTGTCCTTAGTGAAAAAACTGTGTGCTCCACGGGAGTTGGTCTAGTGTTCCATTAGAGATGCAGGAAGAAATAAAGCCGTACCAGTGGCACAAAGATGAAATGTCAATACAGGCAGACTGCCTCCTATGGGGTAATCGGGTAGTGGTGCCAAAAAAGAGTAGGGAGACTTTCATCAGTGATCTCCACAGCACCCACCCAGGCATCTTAATGATGAAAGCGATAGCCAGATCCCACATGTGGTTGCCCGGTATCGATGCAGGCTTAGAGACCTGCATCCACAAATGTAATACATGTTCACAGTTAAGCAATGCACCCAGGGAGGCGCCACTAAGTTTATGGTCCTGGCCCTCCAAACCGTGGTCCAGGGTCCATGTCTACTGTGCAAGCCTATTCTTGGGAAAAATTTTCTTAGTGATTGCAGATGCGTACGCCAAATGGATTGAATGTGTGATAATGTCGGCAAGCACAACTGCTGCCACCATTGAAAGCCTACGGGCCATGTTTGCCATGCACGGCCTGCCTGATGTCCTTGTAAGTGACAATGGGCCGTGCTTTACCAGTGCCGAGTTCAAGGAGTTCATGACCCGCAATGGGATCAAACATGTCACATCTGCCCTGTTTAAATCAGCGTCCAATGGTCAGGCAGAACGAGCAGTTCAAACAATCAAGCAGAGCTTGAAAAGGGTAACTGAAGGCTCACTGCAGACTAGCTTATCCCGAGTCCTGCTTAATTACCACACAAGAACCCACTCGCTCACTGGGGTCCCTCCCTCTGAACTGCTCATGAAAAGGGCACTTAAAACAAGGCTCTCATTAGTACACCCTGATCTACAGGTAGAGAGCAGGCGACTTCAACAGAATACATATCATGATCATGCAAATGTGTCACGCGAAATTGAGATAAATGATCCTGTATTTGTGTTGAACTATGGACAAGGTCCCAAATGGCTTCCTGGCACTGTTTTGTCCAAAGAGGGGAGTAGGGTTTTTGTGGTCAAACTCTCAAATGGACTCACCTGCAGGAAACACAAACCAAACTCAGATTTACGGACTATCCAGAACAACCCACAATAGACTCCACCTTTTTCGACCCTCCAACACATCCAAAAGTGGCAACCGACCCAGCGGTTGACCACAAAGCAGAACACATCACCCGCAGCAGTCCAGCAGGACTCACCACCCCCAGCAGCCCAGCAAGACCAGCTGTGCAGCAGCTCAGGGAGGGCCCAACAAATGATTTACCAAAACCAGCATTTGCACCTAGACGATCAACCAGGGAAAGAAAGGCCCCAGATCGACTCACATTGTAAATAGTTACCCTATTGACTTTGGCGGGGGCGGTGTGGGCGGTGGTGGGGAGAGTTGTTATGTATGTAAACCTGTAAATACCATGTCTAATTACCAGATGGCTTATCCCCTGAAATCCCAAGGGATCCCACAATCCCTTGGGATGACCTGTATAAAAGGAGACCTCACAGGCTGGAGAGGCACTCTGAGATCTGTAATAAAGGACTACAGTCACACCTTACTTTGAGCTTGCAGTATCTAATCTGACTCTTTATTCAAGACATAACAACTATCTCCAACGAGAGAATCTAACCATTGCCCCTTGACATTCAATGGAATTTCCATCGCCAAATCACTCACCATCAACATCCAGGGTGTCACCATTGACCAGAAACATAACTAGACCAACCACATAATACTGTTGCTACAAGAACAATTCAGAATGTCTCACCTTCTGACTCTGCAAATCCTTTCCACCATCTACAAGGCACAAATCAGGAGTGTGATAGACAAGGGCAGCAGGCACATGAGAACACCATTACCTCCAAGTTTGCCTCCAAGTTACACACCATCCTGATTTGGAAATATATTGCCGCTCCTTCATCTTCTTAACAGCACTGTATGTGTACTTTTACTATACGGACGGCAGCTGTTAAAGAAGGCGGCTCACCACCACCTTCTCAAAGGCAATTAGGGATGGGCAATAAATGCTGCCCTTGCCATCAACGCCCACATCCCAGGAACGAGTAAAAAGAAAGCCATCATTTGATGTTGCAAGTAAGTGCAATTGTGTGGAGAAGCAGAATAAAAGGAAACCATGTACAGCTCTGTATGATTCTGTGCTGCTGATCACTGACCAGCTGCACATTCATTGAATGCTATCCTTTCCTTGTTGACAAAGGCTGCTGGCTGGTTGTTAGGTGGCCTATGGATGCAAAGCCCATCGCCCTTTCCTGCTGACTGCTGGTGTCTATTGGAAAATAGATGCTGTTGTTGGCTCTGGAAAAGAGGGCATTGGTGAGCTGCTTTCTGTATGTGTAGACTGCATACTGACTTCTGCAGCCTGAAAGGAGCTCGAGGCAAAAAAGTTAAGAGCTGTGGTCACTTTGACTGCCATAAGTAATGCATAGCCACGTGGCAGAGTGGGTTGCAGGTCTTGTTGCAGGATGATGCACAGGTCTGTGACAGCCTCTCTGGAAAAACATCACCCCTTCATGCTCCTCAGATAATTCCAGGTAAAGGACTCAAGGCCTATAATTGCCACAGGCTGGGTAAGGCCTTCTGTGAGCAGCCTCCCTCATGCATGGTTTACCGAGAGAGCCAACTATTGCTCCTTGTGGCTCCCCAGCTTGCTGCTCCTGCAGCTTTTCTTCCTCCAACCAAACTAGTGTGCCCAGGCTGACACTTATCTTGATCCCTGTCCTTCTTGAGGGCACAGAAGCAGAATAATGTGCAAGAAAGCAATATTCAAAGTCTCCTGTGGAAATCCAACCAATACTATAGCAAACAGGTCCTAATGATTTGAGTACTTGCAGGTGAGAGAACACCTTTAAATATTACTTCCCATTGCTGTTTGAAACCTGTCCCACCCAGTATTACTGGGCAGCACTTCTGTTCCCACAAATTAAACTGGAGTTTGGGTCCTAATGCTTTGAGTTGAATTAGTCATAGTACTCTGATTAGAATCCAGAAATGAAACTCCTGTCTGTTTCAGGTAAATCCCTTGGCTACCTTTCAAAACCCTATTGGTAATATGCCGCTGGGTAAGAAGTGAGTGAGAGTGGGGCGGTAAGTCAACCGCTATGGTTTTAATGTCGCTACCAACCATTTCAACCAGGCAGAGGGAGATAAAATTGTCCCTAATATTTCCAACTAAAAATGAAAAACATACCCTCAGTACCTTTGTTAAAGCCTATTATTCAGTGACGTTATCTGCAGCTAAATAAATGTAACCTGGAATTGGTGATTTCCAATGGCACATATTTGAATTTTGCCCCTCCAGAATAGGTATGTGTTTCACAATTTACATTTTACAGTTCTGTGTCCTAGTTATTTTATGGGGCAGTTAAAAGTTCGATGTTTTCTTTCTATTTTATTAAATTTCAATCTCCAACACATTATTTTTTAATTTTCTCCCCCTGCCAACTATTGGCAAAGGAGATTACTTTCTCTCCCATGTATGTTATACACGTATCCCATCGACACTGATCGAGAAATAACGGATACTTTCATCGAGTTACTGAAAGCATTTTTATGCAAACACAAACAACAGATTTGCAGTCTTCATGTGCCATCTAGTGGATGATTGTAAATGTTCTCCACGTTGTCCAGGGCGGCGCCGTGGATCTTGATGACTGGGGGACAGTGCTGTGCGGTAAGGACAGGCTGGTGGAGCACCTTTGTCTTGTTGATGTTTGGCGTAAGGCCCATGCTTTCGTATGCCTCAGTAAATATCCCATATCTTGGGAGCCTCATATCATTGACGACGCGATCCAACATTGCCTCCAGTGCACCAGTGCAACCTTCAGCCGCCTGAGGAAAAGAGTGTTTGAAGACCAGACCCTCAAAACTGCCACCAAGCTCATGGTCTACAGGGCTGGAGTGATACCCGCCCTCCTGTATGGCTCAGAAACATGGACCATGTACAGTAGACACCTCAAGTCGCTGGAGAAATACCACCAACGATGTCTCCGCAAGATCCTAAAAATCCCCTGGGAGGACAGATGCACCAACATTAGCGTCCTTGACCAGGCCAACAGCCCCAGCATTGAAGCACTGACCACACTTGATCAGCTCCGCTGGGCAGACCACATAGTTTGCATGCCAGACACGAGACTCCCAAAGCAAACGCAGTACTCGGAACTCCTTCATGGCAAATGAGCCAAAGTTGGGCAGAGGAAATGTTACAAGGACACCCTCAAAGCCTCCCTGATAAAGTGCAACATTCCCATTGACTCCTGGGAGACCTTGGCCAAAGACCGCCCGAAGTGGAGGAAGTGCATCCGGGAGGGTGCTGAGCACTTCAAGTCTCATCGGCGAGAGCGTGCAGAAATCAAGCTCAGGCAGCGGAAAGAGCGTGCGGCAAATCAGTCCCACCCACCCCTTCCCTCAACGACAATCTGCCCCACCTGTGACAGGGACTGTGGTTCTTGTATTGGACTGTACAGCCACCTAAGGACTCATGTTCAGAGTGGAAGCAAGTCTTCCTCGATTCCGATGGACTGCCTATGATGATGGTGATATATATAAAGACCCAGCGGGAGCTCGAGGGTCAGCGGCAGTTGGAGAGAGGTGGGAGCAGCGTCGGAGCAGCCGATAAAGGCCCAGCGGGAGCTCGAGGGTCAGCGGCAGTTGGAGAGAGGTGGGAGCAGCGTCGGAGCAGCCGATAAAGGCCCAGCGGGAGCTCGAGGGTCAGCGGCAGTTGGCGAGAGGTGGGAGCAGCGTCGGAGCGGCCTATAAAGGCCCAGCGGGAGCTCGAGGGTCAGCGGCAGTTGGCGAGAGGTGGGAGCAGCGTCGGAGCGGCCTATAAAAGGCCCAGCGGGAGCTCGAGGGTCAGCGGCAGTTGGCGAGAGGTGGGAGCAGCGTCGGAGCGGCCTATAAAGGCGTACCGGTGCAGCTACAGCGGGAGAGAAAGCAAAATAGAAGTAGAAAGGAATCAAAAGGTGACGTCACAGCCAATGGGGTAAGTGATTGGCTGGTGATTGGTGAGTAGCTTTTTTTTTATATCAGTAAGTGAACTGTAACATTGTTATTACCAATTTAAGGCTATCTAAGGGTTAAGGCATGGCAGGGGAGCTCGGTCATGTGATATGCTCCTCCTGTGCCATGTGGGAACTCAGGGACACTTCCGGTGTCCCTGACGACTACGTGTGTGAGAAGTGTGTCCGCCTCGAGCTCCTGACGGTCCGCATTACGGAATTGGAGCTGAGGGTGGATTCACTCTGGAGCATCCACGATGCTGAGAATGACGTGAGTATCACGTGTAGTGAGTTGGTCTTACCGCAGGAGAAGGGTCCACAGCCAGATAGGGAATGGAAGACCAGCAGGAAGAGTAGTGCAAGGAAGGTAGTGCAGGGGTCCCCTGTGGTCATCCCCCTGCAAAACAGATACACCGTTTTGAGTATTGTTGGGGGGGATGACTCATCGGGGGAGGGCAGCAGCAGACAAGTTCATGGCACCGTGGCTTGCGCTGCTGCATAGGAGGGCAAGAAAAAGAGTGGGAGCGCGATAGTGATCGGGGATTCAATTGTGATGGGAATAGATAGGCGTTTCTGCGGCCGCAACCGAGACTCCAGGATGGTATGTTGCCTCCCTGGTGCAAGGGTCAAGGATGTCTCGGAGCGGGTGCAGGACATTCTGAAATGGGAGGGAGAACAGCCAGTTGTCGTGGTGCACATTGGTACCAACGACACAGGTAAAAAAAGGGATGAGGTCCTACGAAACGAATTTAAGGAGCTAGGAGCTAAATTAAAAAGTAGGACCTCAAAGGTAGTAATCTCGGGATTGCTACCAGTGCCACATGCTAGTCAGTGTAGGAATCGCAGGAGAGCGCAGATGAATACGTGGCTTGAGCAGTGGTGCAGAAGGGAGGGATTCAAATTCCTGGGGCATTGGAACAGGTTCTGGGGGAGGTGGGACTAGTACAAACCGGATGGTCTGCACCTGGGCAGGACCAGAACCAATGTCCTAGGGGGAGTGTTTGCTAGTGCTGTTGGGGAGGAGTTAAACTAATATGGCAGGGGGATGGGAACCAATGCAGGGAGAAAGAGGGAGACAAAAGGGAGGCAGAGGCAGGAGACGGAGGGGAGATGGGGGGGGTGGGGGGCAGAGAGGCCCGGGGCAAGGAACAGGAAGGGCCACTGTGCGGCAGAATTCTAAAAGGACAAAGGGTGTTAAAAAAAACAAGCCTGAAGGATTTGTGTCTTAATGCAAGGAGTATCCGCAATAAGGTGGATGAATTAACTGTGCAAATAGATGTTAACAAATATGATGTGATTGGGATTACGGAGATGTGGCTCCAGGATGATCAGGGCTGGGAACTCAACATCCAGGGGTATTCAACATTCAGGAAGGATAGAATAAAAGGAAAAGGAGGTGGGGTAGCATTGCTGGTTAAAGAGGAGATTAATGCAATAGTTAGAAAAGACATTAGCTTGGATGATGTGGAATCTATATGGGTAGAGCTGCAGAACACCAAAGGGCAAAAAACGTTAGTGGGAGTTGTGTACAGACCTCCAAACAGTAGTAGTGATGTTGGGGAGGGCATCAAACAGGAAATTAGGGGTGCATGCAATAAAGGTGCAGCAGTTATAATGGGTGACTTTAATATGCACATAGATTGGGCTAGCCAAACTGGAAGTAATATGGTGGAGGAGGATTTCCTGGAGTGCATAAGGGATGGTTTTCTAGACCAATATGTCGAGGAAGCAACTAGGGGGGAGGCCATCTTAGACTGGGTGTTGTGTAATGAGAGAGGATTAATTAGCAATTTCATTGTGCGAGGCCCCTTGGGGAAGAGTGACCATAATATGGTGGAATTCTGCATTAGGATGGAGAATGAAACAGTTAATTCAGAGACCATGGTCCAGAACTTAAAGAAGGGTAACTTTGAAGGTATGAGGCGTGAATTGGCTCGGATAGATTGGCGAATGATACTTAAGGGGTTGACTGTGGATGGGCAATGGCAGACATTTAGAGACCGCATGGATGAATTACAACAATTGTACATTCCTGTCTGGCGTAAAAATAAAAAAGGGAAGGTGGCTCAACCGTGGCTATCTAGGGAAATCAGGGATAGTATTAAAGCCAAGGAAGTGGCATACAAATTGGCCAGAAATAGCAGCGAACCTGGGGACTGGGAGAAATTTAGAACTCAGCAGAGGAGGACAAAGGGTTTGATTAGGGCAGGGAAAATGGAGTACGAGAAGAAGCTTGCAGGGAACATTAAGGCGGATTGCAAAAGTTGCTATCGGTACGTAAAGAGAAAAAGGTTCGTAAAGACAAACGTAGGTCCCCTGCAGTCAGAATCAGGGGAAGTCATAACGGGGAACAAAGAAATGGCAGACCAATTGAACAAGTACTTTGGTTCAGTATTCACTAAGGAGCACACAAACAACCTTCCGGATATAAAAGGGGTCAGAGGGTCTAGTAGGGAGGAGGAACTGAGGGAAATCTTTATTAGTCGGGAAATTGTGTGGGGGAAATTGATGGGATTGAAGGCCGATAAATCCCCAGGGCCTGATGGACTGCATCCCAGAGTACTTAAGGAGGTGGCCTTGGAAATAGCGGATGCATTGACAGTCATTCTCCAACATTCCATTGACTCTGGATCAGTTCCTATCGAATGGAGGGTAGCCAATGTAACCCCACTTTTTAAAAAAGGAGGGAGAGAGAAAACAGGGAATTATAGACCGGTCAGCCTGACCTCAGTCGTGGGTAAAATGATGGAATCAATTATTAAGGATGTCATAGCAGCGCATTTGGAAAATGGTGACATGATAGGTCCAAGTCAGCATGGATTTGTGAAGGGGAAATCATGTTTGACAAATCTTCTGGAATTTTTTGAGGATGTTTCCAGTCAAGTGGACAAAGGAGAACCAGTTGATGTGGTATATTTGGACTTTCAGAAGGCTTTCGACAAGGTCCCACACAAGAGATTAATGTGCAAAGTTAAAGCACATGGGATTGGGGGTAGTGTGCTGACGTGGATTGAGAACTGGTTGTCAGACAGGAAGCAAAGAGTAGGAGTAAATGGGTACTTTTCAGAATGGCAGGCAGTGACTAGTGGGGTACCGCAAGGTTCTGTGCTGGGGCCCCAGCTGTTTACATTGTACATTAATGATTTAGACGAGGGGATTAAATGTAGTATCTCCAAATTTGCGGATGACACTAAGTTGTGTGGCAGTGTGAGCTGCGAGGAGGATGCTATGAGGCTGCAGAATGACTTGGATAGGTTAGGTGAGTGGGCAAATGCAATGACAGATGAAGTATAATGTGGATAAATGTGAGGTTATCCACTTTGGTGGTAAAAACAGAGAGATAGACTATTATCTGAATGGTGACAGATTAGGAAAAGGGAAGGTGCAACGAGACCTGGGTGTCATGGTACATCAGTCATTGAAGGTTGGCATGCAGGTACAGCAGGCGGTTAAGAAAGCAAATGGCATGTTGGCCTTCATAGCGAGGGGATTTGAGTACAGGGGCAGGGAGGTGTTGCTACAGTTGTACAGGGCCTTGGTGAGGCCACACCTGGAGTATTGTGTACAATTTTGGTCTCCTAACTTGAGGAAGGACATTCTTGCTATTGAGGGAGTGCAGCGAAGATTCACCAGACTGATTCCCGGGATGATGGGACTGACCTATCAAGAAAGACTGGATCAACTGGGCTTGTATTCACTGGAGTTCAGAAGAATGAGAGGGGACCTCATAGAAACGTTTAAAATCCTGACGGGTTTAGACAGGTTAGATGCAGGAAGAATGTTCCCAATGTTGGGGATGTCCAGAACCAGGGGTCACAGTCTAAGGATAAGGGGTAAGCCATTTAGGACCGAGATGAGGAGAGACTTCTTCACCCAGAGAGTGGTGAACCTGTGGAATTCTCTGCCACAGAAAGTGGTTGGTGCCAATTCACTAAATATATTCAAAAGCGAGTTAGATGAAGTCCTTACTACTCGGGGGATCAAGGGGTATGGCGAGAAAGCAGGAAGTGGTTACTGAAGTTTCATGTTCAGCCATGAACTCATTGAATGGCGGTGCAGGCTAGAAGGGCTGAATGGCCTACTTCTGCACCTATTTTCTATGTTTCTATGATGATGACGATGGTAAAATGTTCTGCTCTGGACATTTAAGTCTCAAGTTACAACACTTTGGAGACAAAATTGCCCTGCGTCCCGATTGAGGGCGGTAACCATCTGGGGCCGGGACTTTCTGCGCCTGCCGTTTCGGTGGTTTTTATCGCAGCTGCGGTTCAGGTCGACTCTTTCGCAAAATTGTGCTCTTCGTTTTTTTTTTGTTTTGATCCGGAAGTCGGTCATAATGGGGATGGTGACTATACCTGCGGGGCACACGGCAGTGACAGCAACTGAGGAGCGGAAGTTGGGTGCAGAGCGGACTCACCGCCGTGATGACGTCATCACGGTGCCACGTCACCACGGCGGTCCCCTTCACTTAAAGGGGAGAGCCTCCGAGCTTTTAAAACTTCGGCCCACTGGGTCACCAAGATGGGGGTGCCAGGCTGCCTGTTCGCGGCCCGGCACAACCCGAGCGCATATTTGTCGGGCCAACATACAGTCACCCGACAAAAAAAAAACATGGCAGCAGCGGCAGTGAGCTCTCCCCTTTCAGGGAAGATGCACCACCACTGCTGCAAAAGGCTACAGTCTCCGGGGAAAAGGTTGTTGTCGCACTGCCGGGCGGGCCTGAATATTTTACAAGGGGCATGTCATCGTTGTGGGGGGTGGGTAGATCGGCGGTGCACACGGTGATGACGTCCTTAATACCGATCAGCAGCAGCGGAGCAGTAAGGGGGGGAATCGGGTCACCGCTGGGAAAACTTAGGTGGCCAATTGGGCTGTCAGCGGCAATTCCACCAAAAGTCAACGGCCACTCCACTCCACAGCCTGCCCACCAATTTGCGGTGAGAACAGGACTTAAGGAAAGGAGCAATTTCAGCCCCAGAATGTTTAATATGGTGGTGCCAATCAAGCAGGCTGCTTTGTCCTGGATCATGTCGAGCTTCTTGAGTGTTATTGGAGCTGCACTTATCCAGGCACACTCCTGACTTTTGCCTTGTAGATAGTGGAAAGACTTTGGGGAGTCAGGAGGTGAGACACTAGCCACAGAATACCTCACCTCTGAGTTGCTCTTGCAGCCACATTATTTCTGTGGCTGGTCCAGTTAAGTTTCTGATCTATGGTCACCCCTCAGCATGTTAAAGGTGAGGCGTTCGATGATGGTAATGCTGTTGAATGTTAAGGGGAGGTGGTTAGACTATCTCTTGTTGGAGCTAATCAATGCTGGGCAGTTGTGTGATGCGAGTGTTACTTGCCACTTATCAGCCCAAGACTGAACATCATCTAGGTCTTGATGCATGTGGATTGCTTCATTATCTGAGGAGGTGTGAATGGAACTGAACAGTGTGCAATCATCAGAGAACACATCCATATTTATTACTTTATGATGGAGGGAAGATCATTGATGATACACTTGAAGGTGATACCCTGAGGAATTTCTGCAGTGATTTCCTGGAGCTGTGATGATTGATGTCCAACAACCACAACCATCTCCCTTTTTTTCAAGGTATGACTTCAGCCAGTGGATAGATTTCCCCCTTATTCCCATCGACTTCAATTTTACTAGGGCTCCTTAATGCCACACTCTGTCAAATGATGCCTTGATGTCGAGGGCAATCACTCACTCTCACCTCACCTTTGGAATTCAGCTCTTTTGTCCATGTTTTGATTAAGGCTGTATAGAGGTCTGGAACCGAGTGGTCCTGAGGCAACCTAAACGGAGGATAGGTGAGCAGATTATTGGTGAGTAAGTGCCGCTTGATAGCACTGTCAACGACACCTTCCATCACTTTGCTGATGATTGAGAGTAGACTAATTGGTCGGTTTGGATGTGTCCTGTTTTTTGTAGACAGGACATACCTGGGCAGTTTTCCACGTTGCTGGGTATATGCCAGTGTTGTAGCTGTACTGGAACAGCTTGGCTAGTTCTGGAGCACAAGTGTTCAGCATGACAACTGGGATGTTTCCTACCAAAGTGGATAACTTCACACTCCTCCACATTAAAGTCCATGGGCTAGAACCCCCACATTTGTGCTTATCGCCCCAAAATGGGCAATATTTCCAGCGTGGGCGATAAAAAAGGGTTTTCAGATCACCGGCTTCGCACCCAT
Organism: Pristiophorus japonicus; assembly: GCF_044704955.1. NCBI lineage: Eukaryota > Metazoa > Chordata > Chondrichthyes > Pristiophoridae > Pristiophorus > Pristiophorus japonicus. Next base: position 69,572,891 of record NC_091981.1, read on the forward strand.
TCTCAAAGTACATTGGGCTAAAACCTCCACTTTTAAGCTTATCGCCCAAAAATGGCCGCTATTTCTGGCGTGGGCGTTAAAAAAGGATTTTCAGATCACCGGCTTCTCGGCCATTCTCAAAACACCTAGTTTACATTATTGAAAATGAGCGTTACCGCGAGCGATATCAAATAGGCGGTAGCGTTAAATTTTTCTGACCTTCTGCCGTAAAATGCAGCCGTCCTTAGCAACAGCATGGCAACGCTCGATACCGGCAATTCAGGAGGTCAAGGGTCATCATGACATGCGCAGAAGAGGAGACAGTGCGAGAGGGAGCTCAGAGGCTGTGAGCCTCTGTGGTGTGGCTGTGGTGTGTGCTTATCTGGCTGTTGTGGGAGGCACGAGGGAGATTTACCAGCAGCAAAAAGCCTACGAAGCACCAAGAGCATAGTTGGCACCGAGTTTTTGTCCAACAAATAAGATATAACATGGAAGGAATGGAGGAGGCCCTGGAGCTGGTAGCCAGGAACACTGGTAGCAGAGGGCTCCCCGTAGTCCCAGTAGGCACTGCAACCCAAAGTGCAGCACCCTCATTGCCAACCACACAGGCGAGCCAGCAGCAACATCTTGCTTCTGGCTCGGAGCACATTCCTACCTTGGGACCGTCCTTTCCCACATCCATCCAAGCAGCGTTTCGGCCGTCAATGTCCCCCACCCCCCCTACCCCCCGGCCAATGAAGCATCGCCTGAGGAACTCCTCGACCAGGCAGCTTGGAATCAGGAGGGGAAAGGGTAGAGGTGGGGAGGAGAAGCCGGTTGGGGGGCGGGGGAAGGGTTGTTTTGTACAAAAATACTGATGATTTCAGACTAATGTTCGGTTTAAATGTTTTTCATTCAACAAAACCTTGTAGCGCATTGGCTCAGAAAGCTGCACCGTTACACACTGGTGATTCCTTAACATCAAAGAGTATAATGACACTTAACTTCAATCAACGTAAACTTTAACTGTCACCAAGGTGATGCCCATCATTGATGTATGACCTGCACACCCAGCAGTGTGTCAGCCTTGTAAATAACACCAATGTTCTTTCAGGCAAAGCGATCATTGATGAGCTCCTGACGTAAGGCTCTTGCAGCTATCATGCCACCACAGGCCCTTTCATGCGGTCTACAGGGTGGCGGAGGGTATGGCTTCAGCGTCAGCCTGATTGTCTGGGCCGATGTCAGCGTCCGCCTCCTCGTCCTCTTCTTTCTCTCTCTGGTGAGGTGGACTGTCAGACTCAGCAGGCAATTCTTGTCCCCTCCTGATCGCCAAGTTGTGCAGCATGGAGCACACCACAATGAATTGCGCTACCTGCTCAGGGTGTTATTGGAGCTCGCCTCCTGAGTGGTCCAGGCATCTAAAGCGCTGCTTCAGCACTCCAATGGTTTTCTCCATGATATTGCGAGTTGCTCTGTGGCTCTCGTTGTATCGCCTCTCGGCTTCGGTGTGCGTGTCACGCAGCGGGGTCATCAGCCAGGTGGTGAGGCCATATCCTTTGTCACCAAGCATCCAGCATTGACCTTGTGGCTGATTGTTAAACAGTGCTCTCACGCAGGATGTGAGCATTATGGGATGCTGCCCGGAAATTTAGCATTCACTGCCATTATAATTTGCTGGTGGTCGACAACCAGTTGGACATTCAGGGAGTGGAATCGCTTGCAGTTCCTGAAAAGCTCTGCATCCTGAAAAGGTGCCCGCATCATGATGTGCATACAGTTTATTGCTCCCTGCACCTTGGGGAAGTTTGCAATTCTGGAGAATCCTAGAGCCCTCTCACTCTGTGCCTCCCTGGTCATAGGGAAGCTGATCAAGTCCATCCTGCGTGCGTACAGGGCTTCAGTGACCAGTCTAATGCAGCAATGTGTGGCTTGCTGAGAAAATCCGCAAATGTCTCCCGCTGTGGCCTGAAAAGAACCCGAGGCATAGAACGACAGTGCCACGATGACTTTGACCTTGACGGACAGTGCAGTACTGATGATGCTGGCAGGCTGCAGATCAGTGATAACCTCTTTGTGGAAGCACAGTCTCTGAAGGCAGGTGGTGTCAGGCAAGTCAAGGTAAGAATGCTTCTCTTTGTACTTGCGGGGGTGTGTAAAATCTCGTCCTCCTCATCAGTCTGTCACATCTTACATTGGGCACATAATGCAGTGGAGCGTACCTTCGGTGATCTTGTGTCTGCTGCATGTAATTGGTTACCAAGAGAGGGTGAGGAAGGACAGCCCCCATTGCAGTAACTTTCTGTTTTCCACCGATTGGTCACAAACAAGGAATGACCTGACAAAGACACCTATTCAATTCCAATTGGTCACAGCATGGTCAAGATGGTTGTAGAGATGTTCACATCAACTCCAACGACCTGAGTACATCTGAACCCCCCCAAGGTTGAAGCACAACAGCCTTTTAAAGGATGCGAAATGTGATGCAGAACATGGCGTCCATAATGCTGTGATTAGTTCCAGTTAGTTCCATTTTTTCTGGACGGTTTTGTGGGCGATATGTGTGCGAGGTGGTGAAAGTGACACTGGGCGATCTCATGGCCGCGAGTTTCGGTAAATATGCTCTTTACGACAAAAAAAAGTGGGCAGGCAGTATTATTGAATCTCGGCATTAAATCAGTGCGGAAATTAATGCTGGGCAATATTACGGGCGTTGATTTCGCACATTCTGATGATTTTGCCCCCAAAAAGTTGGTGGGCGGTATATCTTTTTGTGGCGTTAAGCACATGGGGAAAGTAACGCTCGTCGATAAGTTTTCTAAAAATGCCCGTCAGTTTTCATTTTATACCAAAATGGGCGATATATGGGCGTCATTTCAGCGGTAAAATGGGTGATAAGTGGGCGTTAAGCAGGCACAAAAAGTAGAAATTCTAGCTCCATGTTCTTGCCTACTCACTTAACCTGTCCATATCCCTTTGCATCCTCTGTGAGGATAAAGTCACCAGCAGACATTTGGGTGTCAAAGCAGCATTTTTGATGGTTGGAATTCTTTGGGGACAGGGGTTTTGCTGTAAGCCCAGTGAGATTTGGCAAAATAATTGTGGTTTGTTGTGTGTCTTTGCTATTTGGATATCTTACATATGAATCGAGGAATGTACAGGGATACAGCTCTCTCAAGCCTGTTTCGCCATTCAATGAAGTCATGGCTGATCTGTATCTTAACTCCAGCTACTCGCCTTGGTTCCGTAACCCTTAACACCCTTCCCAAGGCGCTTCACAGGAGTATTATGAGGTAAAAAATTTGACATCGAGCCGCATAAGTAGAAATGAGTGCAGTTGACCAAAAGCTTGCTCAAATAAGTAAGTTTGAAAGAGTGTCTTGAAGGAGGAAAGAGAGGGAGAGAGGCAGAGGGGTTTAGACATGGAGTTTCAGAGCTTGGAGCCGAGGCAACAGAAGGCACGGCCACCAATGGTCAAGCAACTATAAACAGGGATGATCAAGAGGGCAGAATTAGGAGAGCGCAGACATCTTGGGAGGTTGTGGGGCTGGAGGAGATTGCAGAGATAGGGAGCGGCGAGGCCATGAAGGGATTTGAAAATGAGGATGAGAATTCTGAAATCAAGGCGCTGCTTAACCAGAAGCCAATGTAGGTCAACGAGCACAGGAGTGATGGGTGAGCGGGACTTGGTGCGAGTTAGAAAATGGGCAGCTGAGTTTTGGAACACATCTAGCTTACGTAGAGTAGAATGTGGGAGGTCAGCCAGGAGTGCATTGCAATAGTCAAGTCTAGAGGTAACAAACATAGAAACAAATAAAATAGGTACAGGAGTAGGCCATTCGGCCCTTCGAGCCTGCACCGCAATTCAATAAAATAATGGCTGATCATTCCATCAGTACCCCTTTCCTGCTTTCTCTCCATACCCCTTGATCCCCTTAGCCGTAAGGGCCATATCTAACTCCCTCTTGAATATATCCAATGAAATGGCATCAACAACTCTCTGCGGCAGGGAATTCCATAGGTTAACAACTCTCTGAGTGAAGAAGTTTCTCCTCATCTCAGTCCTAAATGGCCTACCCCTTATCCGAAGACTATGTCCCCTGGTTCTGGACTTCCCCAACATCGGGAACATTCTTCCTGCATCTAACCTGTCCCGTCCCATCAAAATCTTATACGTTTCTATGAGATCCCCTCTCATCCTTCTAAACTCCAGTGAATAAAGGCCCAGTTGATCCAGTCTCTCCTCATATGACAGTCCAGCCATCCCTGGAATCAGTCTGGAGAACCTTCGCTGCACTCGTTCAATAGCAAGAATGTCCTTCCTCAGATTAGGAGACCAAAACTGAACACAATATTCCAGGTGAGGCCTCACTAAGGCCCTGTACAACTGCAGGAAGACCTCTCTGCTCCTATACTCAAATCTCCTTGCTATGAAGACCAACATACCATTTGCCTTCTTCACTGCCGGCTGTACCTGCATGCCCACTTTCAGTGACTAATGAATCATGACATCCAGGTCTTATTGTACCTCCCCTTTTCCTAATCTGCCGCCATTCAGATAATATTCTGTCTTCGAGTTTTTGCCCCCAAAATGGATAACCTCACATTTATCCACATTATACTGCATCTGCCATGCATTTGCCCACTCACCTAACTTGTCCAAGTCACCCTGCAGCCTCTTAGCGTCCTCTTCACAGCTCACACCACCACCCAGTTTAGTGTCAGCCACAAACTTGGAGATATTACACTCAATTCCTTCATCTTAATCGTTAATGAATATTGTAACGAGCTGGGGTCCCAGCACTGAGCCCCGCGGCACTTCACTAGTCATTGCCTGCCATTCTGAAAAGGACTCGGTTATCCCGACTCTCTGCTTCCTGTCTACCAACCAGTTCTCTATCCACATCAGTACATTACCCCCAATACCATGTGCTTTGATTTTGCACACCAATCTTTTGTGTGGGACCTTATCAAAAGCCTTTTGAAAGTCCAAATACACCACATCCACCGGTTCTCCCTTGTCCACTCTACTAGTTACATCCTCAAAAAATTCCAGAAGATTCGTCAAGCTTGAATTCCCTTTCATAAATTCATGCTGACTTGGTCCGATCCTGTCATTGCTTTCCAAATGCGCTGCTATTTCATCCTTAATAATTGATTCCAACATTTTCCCCACTACTGATGTCAGGCTAACCAATTTACAATTACCCGTTTTCTCTCTCCCTCCTTTTTAAAAAAGTGGTGTTACATTAGCTATCCTTCAGTCCATAGGAACTGATCCAGAGTCGATATACTGTTGGAAAATGATCACCAATGCATCCACTATTTCTAGGGCTACTTCCTTAAGTACTCTAGGATGCAGACTATCAGGCCCTGGGGATTTATCGGCCTTCAATCTCATCAATTTCCCAAACACAATTTCCCGCCTAATAAGGATATCCTTCAGTTCCTCCTTCTCACTAGACCCTCGGTCCCCTAGCACATCCGGAAGGTTATTTGTGTCTTCCTTCGTGAATCCAGAACCGAAGTATTTGTTCAATTGGTCTGCCATTTCTTTGTTCTCCATTATAAATTCACCTGAATCCGACTGCAAGGGACCTACATTTGTCTTCACTAATCTTTTTCTCTTCACATATTTATAGAAGCTTTTGCAGTCAGTTTTTATGTTCCCTGCAAGCTTCCTTTCGTACTCTATTTCCCCCCTCTTAATTAAACCCTTAGTCCTCCTCTGTTGAATTCTAAATTTCTCCCAGTCCTCAGGTTTGTTGCTTTTCCTAGCCAATTTATATGCCTCTTCCTTGGCTTTAACACCATCCTTAATTTCCCTTGTTAGCAATGGTTGAGCCACCTTCCCCGTTTTATTTTTACTCCAGACAGGGATGTACAATTGCTGAAGTTCATCCATGTGATCTTTAAATGTTTGCCATTGCTTATCCACCGTCAACCCTTTAAGTATCCTTTGCGAGTCTATTCTAGCCAATTCACGCCTCATACCGTCGAAGTTAACTTTCCATCAGTTCAGGACCCTAGTTTCCGAATTAACTGTATCACTCTCCAGCTTATTAAAAGAATTCTACCATATTATGGTCAATCTCGCCCAAGGGGCCTCGCACAACAAGATTGCTAATTAGTCCCTTCTCATTACACATCACCCAGTCTAGGATGGCCAGCTCTCTCGTTGGTTCCTCGACATGTTGGTCGAGAAAACCATCCCTAATACACTCCAGGAAATCCTCCTCCACCGCATTGCTACCAGTTTGGTTAGCCCAATCAATATGTTGATTAAAGTCGCCCATGATAACTGCTGCACCTTTATTGCACACATCCCTTATTTCTTGTTTGATGCTGTCCCCAACCTCACTACTACTGTTTGGTGCTCTGTACACAACTTCCACTCACATTTTCTGCCCTTTGGAATTCCACAGCTCCACCCATACCGATTCCACATCATCCAGGCTAATGTCCCTTCTTACTATTGCATTAATTTCCTCTTTAACCAGCAATTACACCCCGCCTCCTTTTCCTCTCTCCCAATCCTTCCTAAATGTTGAATACCCCTGGATGTTGAGTTCCCAGCCTTGGTCACCCTGAAGCCATGTCTCCGTGATGCCAATTACATCATATCCGTTAACTGCTGTCTGCGCAGTTAATTCGTCCACCTTATTCCGAATACTCCTCGCATTGAGGCACAGAGCCTTCAGGCTTGTCTTTTAAACATACTTTGCCCGTTTAGAATTTTTCTGTAATGTGCCAATTTTTGTTTTTTGCCTTCGGTTTCTCTGCCCTCCACTTTTACTATTCTCCTTTCTATCTTTTGCTTCTGCCTCCATTTTATTTCCCTCTGTCTCCCTGCATAGGTTCCCATCCCCCTGCCATGTTAGTTTAACTCCTACCCAACAGCACGAGCAAACACTCCCCCTCGGACATTGGTTCCGGTCCTGCCCAGGTGCAGACCGTCCGGTTTGTACTGGCCCCATCTCCCCAAGAACCGGTTCCAATGTCCTTGGAATTTGAATCCCTCCCTCTTACACCACTCCTCAAGCCACGTATTCACCTGAGGTATCCTGCGATTCCTACTCTGACTAGCATGTGGCACTGGTAGCAATCCTGAGATTACTACTTTTGAGGTCCTACTTTTTAATTTAGCTCCTAGCTCCCAAAATTCATCTCGTAGGACCTTATCCCGTTTTTTACCTATATCGTTGGTACCCATATGCACCACGACAATTGGCTGTTCCGCCTCCCTTTTCAGAATGTCCTGCACCCGCTCCGAGACATCCTTGACCAGGGAGGCAACATACCATCCTGGAGTCTCGGTTGCAGCTGCAGGAACGCCTATCTATTCCCCTTACAATCAAATCCCCTATCACTTTTGCTCTCCCACTCTTTCCTGCCCTCCAGTGCAGCAGAGCCACCCACGGTACCATGAACTTGGCTGCTGCTGCTCCCCCCTGATGAGTCATCCCCCTCAACAGTTCCCAAAGCGGTGTATCTGTTTTGCAGTGGGGTGACCGCAGGGGACCCCTGCACTACCTTCATTGCACTGCTCTCCCTGCTGGTCACCCATTTACTATCTGGCTGTGTTCCTTTTTCCTGCAGTGCGACCAACTCACTAAACGTGCTATTCACGTCATTCTCAGCATCGTGCATGCTCCAGAGTGAATCCACCTGCAGCTCCAGTGCCACAATGCGGTCCGTTAGGAGCTGTAGGCAGATACACTTCCTGCACACGTAGTCGTCAGGGACACCGGAAGCGTCCCTGACTTACCACATAGTACAGGAGGAGCATAACGCATGTCCGAGCTGTCCTGCCATGAATTAACCCTTAGATTAACTTAATTTGGCAACAACAATGCTAAAAGTTACTTACTGATATAGAAAAGAAAAAAGAAAAGCTACTTACCAATCACCAGCCAATCACTTACCCCCTTGGCTGTGACGTCACCTTTCAATTTCTTTCTACTTTTTTGCCTTCTCTCCCTGCTGCAGCTGCACCAACTGCCTCCTCGACGAACGCTGGGCCTTTTTATCGGCCTCGGATACTGCCCGGACTCCCGCCTCCTCGACTGCCTCCTCGACGAAAGCTGAGCCTTTTTATAGGCCTCGGACGCTGCCCCGGACTCCCGTCTCCACGACGAAAGCTGGGCCTTTTTATAGGCCTCGGACGCTGCCCCGGACTCCCGTCTCCACGACGAAAGCTGGGCCTTTTTATAGGCCTCGGACGCTGCCCTGGACTCCCGCCTCCTCGACTGCCTCCTCAAAAAATGCTGGGCCTTTTTATAGGCCTTGGACACTTCCCCGGACTCCCGCCTCCTCGACTGCCTCCTTGGCGAACGCTGGGCCTTTTTATAGGCCTCAGACGCTGCCCCGGACTCCCGCCTCCTCGACTGCCTTCTCGATGAACACTGGGCATTTTTATAGGCATGGATGAGGGCTTCAACAGTGGATGAGCTGAGACAAGGGTGTAGACAGGCAATATTACGGAGGTGGAAATAGGTGGTTTTAGTCATGCAGCGGATATGTGGTTGAAAGTTCATTTCAGGGTCAAATATGACACCAAGGTCACAAACAGTCTGGTTCAGCCATAAGTTGAGCTGAGAGATGGAGTCAGTGTCTAGGGAACAGAGTTTGTGGCGGGGACCGAAAACAATGGCTTAAGTCTTCCCAATATTCAATTGACAAAAATTCTTCGAGCCTGCACCACCATTCAATGAGTTCATGGCTGAACATGCAACTTCAGTATCCCATTCCTGCTTTCTCGCCATACCCCTTGATCCCCCTAGTAGTAAGGACTATATCTAACTCCTTTTTGAATATATTTAGTGAATTGACCTCAACAACTTTCTGTGGTAGAGAATTCCACAGGTTCACCACTCTCTGGGTGAAGATGTTTCTCCTCATCTCAGTTCTAAATGGCTTACCCCTTATCCTTAGACTGTGACCCCTGGTTCTGGACTTCCCCAACATTGGGAACATTCTTCCTGCATCTAACCTGTCTAAACCCATCAGAATTTTAAACGTTTCTATGAGATCCCCTCTCATTCTTCTGAACTCCAGTGAATACAAGCCCAGTTGATCCAGTCTTTCTTGCTATGTCAGTCCTGCCATCCTGGGAATCAGTCTGGTGAACCTTCGCTGCACTCCCTCAATAGCAAGAATGTCCTTCCTCAAGTTAGGAGACCAAAACTGTACACAATACTCCAGGTGTGGCCTCACCAAGGCCCTGTACAACTGTAGCAATACCTCCCTGCCCCTGTACTCAAATCCCCTCGCTATGAAGGCCAACATGCTATTTGTTTTCTTAACCGCCTGCTGTACCTGCATGCCAACCTTCAATGACTGATGCACCATGACACCCAGGTCTCGTTGCACCTCCACTTTTCCTAATCAACAGCAGTGCTCGGCGATAATCTGGGCCATAATCGGGCGCAAGTTTCCATTATAAACACTATTTTTGGCCTTGCACGAGGATGTTGTCATTTTTTTTTTAAATTGGCTGGACGAAGCAACTTATTCAAATATGCCGAAAGTTGGGCCAGCGATAAACGGGCTATAATCGGGCGCTCGTTCCCACTTTTCAACAAATATGGGTGATAGCCTGCATCTCAGCACTTATATGGCGCTAAATGGACGATAAATGGGCGACGATGTGCCGAAAGTCTAGCCCATGGAATACTTGCCTTTATTAGTTGAGGCATGGAATACAAGAGCAAGGAGGTTATGCTTGAACTGTATAAAACACTGGTTAGGCTGTAGCTGGAGTACTGTGTGCAGTTCTGGTCACCACATTACAGGAAAGATGTCATTGCACTGGAAAGGATGCAGAGAAGATTTACAAGAATGTTGACTGGAGAATTTTGGCTATAAGGAAAGATTGGAGATGCTGGATTTGTTTTCTTTGGCACAGAGGAAGATGAGGGGAGACCTGATTGAGGTGTATAAAATTATGAGGGGCCTGAATAGAGTGGATAGGAAGGACCTGTTTAGCTTGGCAACAACTTGCCTTGTTGGACCTCCCCAAATGCATTACCACACACTTTTTCGGATTGAATTCCATTTTCCACTGTTCTGCCCACCTGACCAGTACATAGATATCTTCCTGCAGTCCGCAGCTTTCTTCTTCATTATCAACCACAAAGCCTTTTTTGGTGTCATCTGCCAATCTCTTAATCAGAGCCCCAACATTCAAATCCAAGTCATTGATATTTTCCACAAAAAGCAAGGGACCCAGCACTGAGCCCTGCGGAACCCCGCTGGATACAGCCTTCCTGTCACAAAGACACCCAGCAACCATTACATTTTGCATCCTGCCTCCAAGCCAATTTTGGATCCAACTTGCCACTTTGCCCTGGAACCTGCGGGCTTTTACTTTTGTGACCAGTCTGCCATGTGGGACATCAAAAACTTTGCTAAAATCCATATACACTTCATCATACGCACTGCCCTCATCGACCTCCTGGTTACATCCTCAAAAAATTCAATCAAGTTCGTCAGACATGACCATCCCTTAACAAATTCATGCTGATTGTTGTTGATTAATCCATGTCTTTCCAAATGAAGATTTATCCTGTCCCTCAGGACTTTTTCTAATAATGTTCCCACCACTGAGGTTAGGCTGACTAGCTTGTAATTACTCAATCTATCCCTTTTTAAACAAAGGTACAACATTAGCAGTCCTCCAGTACTCTGGCACCACACCTGTAGCCAGAGAGGACTGGAAAATGATGATCAGAGCCTCTGCTATTTCCTCTTTTACTTCTCTTAACAGCCTGGGATACATTTCATCTGGGCCCGGGGATTTATCCACTTTCAAAGCTGCTAAACCCCTCAATACTTCCTCTCTCACTATGTTTATCTTGTCTAATATCTTATACTTCTCCTCCCTTATTGGAAAGTCTGCATTACCCCTCTCTTTTGTGAAAACAGATGCAAAATTTTCATTAAGAATCATACTCATGTCTTCTGCCTCCAGACAGATTTGCTTTGTAGTCTCGAATATGCCCCACTCTTTCTCTAGTTACCCTCTTGCTCTTAATATATTTAAAAAACATATTTTGGTTTTACTTGCCAACATTCTTTCATGCTCTATCTCTGCTTTCCTGATATCATTTTTAATTGCACCCCTGCACTTTATATACTCCTCTAGAGTTTTTGCAGTATTAAATTCTCAGTATCTGTCATAAATTTCCCTTTTATTCTTTATCATACCATTATGTCCCTTGAAATCCAGGAGGCTCTAGATTTGTTAGCCCCACCCTTTTTCTTTAAGAGAACAGGCTTGCTCTGTACCCTCAGAATCTCATCCTTGAATGCCTCCCACTGCTCTGACACTGATTTACTATCAAGTAGCCGTTTCCAGTCCACTTTGGCCAAATCCCATCTCACGCTCAGCAAAATTGGCTTTTCTCTAATTGAGAACTTTTTTTCCTGGTCCACCTCTGTCCTTTTCCATAACTACCCTAAGTCTTACTGAATTATAATCATGAGCATCAAAATGCTCTCCCACTGATACCCCTTGCACATGTCTCTCTTCATTTTATAATACAGCAGAGGAGGACAAAGGGTTTAATTAGGAGGGGGAAAATAGAGTATGAGAGGAAGCTTGCTGGGAACATAAAAACTGGCTGCAAAGGCTTCTATAGATATGTGAAGAAAAAAAGATTAGTGAAAACAAACGTAGGTCCCTTGCAGTCAGATTCAGGTGAATTTATAATGGGGAACAAAGAAATGGTGGACCAGTTAGACAAATACTTTGATTCTGTCTTCACGAAGGAAGACACAAATAACCTTCCGGAAATACTAGGTGGGTCTAGTGAGAAGGAGGAACTGAAGGAAATCCTTATTAGGCAGGAAATTGTGTTAGGGAAATTGATGGGATTGAAGGCCGATAAATCCCAGGGGCCTGATGGTCTGCATCCCAGAGTACTTAAGGAAGTGGCCCTAGAAATAGTGGATGCATTGGTGATCATTTTCCAACAGTCTATCGACTCTGGATCAGTTCCTATGGACTGGAGGGTAGCTAATGTAACACCACATTTTAAGAAAGGAGGGAGAGAGAAAACGGGTAATTATAGACCGGTTAGCCTGGCATCGGTAGTGGGGAAAATGGTGGAATCAATTATTCAAGATGAAATAGCAGCACATTTGGAAAGCAGTGATGGGATCGGTCCAAGTCAGCATGGATTTCTGAAAGGGAAATCCTGCTTGACAAATCTTCTCGAATTTTTTGAGGATGTAACTGGTAGAGTGGACAAGGGAGAACCAGTGGATGTGGTGTATTTGGACTTTCAAAAGGCTTTTGACAAGTGATTAGTGTGCAAAATTAAAGCACATGGTATTGGGGGTAGTGTACTGATGTGGATAGAGAACTGGTTGGCAGACAGGAAGCAGAGAGTCGGGATAAATGGGTCCTTTTCAGAATGGCAGGCAGTGACTAGTGGGGTGCCGCAGGGCTCAGTTCTGGGACCCCAGCTATTTACAATATACATTAATGATTTGGATGAGGGAATTGAGTGTAATATCTCTAAGTTTGCATATGACATTAAGCTGGGTGGCGGAGTGAGCTGTGAGGAGGACACTAAAAGGCTGCAGGGTGACTTGGACAGGTTAGGTGAGTGGGCAAAAGCGCAGCAGATGCAGTATAATGTGGATAAATGGGAGGTTATCCACTTTGGTGGCAAAAACACAAAGGCAGAATATTATCTGAATGGTGGCAAATTAGGAAAAAGGGAGTTGCAATGAGACCTGGGTGTCATGGTACATCAGTCACTAAAAGTGGGCATGCAGGTACAGCAGGCGGTAAAGAAGGCAAATGGTATGTTGGCCTTCATCGCTAGGGGATTGGAATACAGGAGCAGGGAGGTCTTCCTACAGTTGTACAGGGCCTTAGTGAGGCCTCACCTGGAATATTGTGTTCAGTTTGGTCTAATCTGAGGAAGGACGTTCTTGCTATTGAGGGAGTGCAGCGAAGGTTCACCAGATTGATTCCAGGGATGGCTAGACTGTCATATGAGGAGAGACTGGATCAACTGGGCCTTTATTCACTGGAGTTTAGAAGGATGAGAGGGGATCTCATAGAAATGTATAAGATTCTGACGGGACTGGACAGGTTAGATGCAGAAAGAATGTTCCCGATGTTGGGGAAGTCCAGAACCAGGGGACATAGTCTTAGGATAAGGGGTTTAGGATTGAGATGAGGAGAAACTTCTTCACTCAGTTGTTAACCTATGGAATTCCCTGCCGCAGAGAGTTGTTGATGCCAGTTCATTGGATATATTCAAGAGGGAGTTAGATATGGCCCTTATGGCTAAAGGGATCAAGGGGCATGGAGAGAAAGCAGGAAAGGGGTACTGAGGTAAATGATCAGTCATGATCTTATTGAATGGCGGTGCAGACTCGAAGGGCCCAATGGTCTACTCCTGCACCTATTTTCTATGTTTCTATGCTTCTATGTAATACATGGCTCTTGGTCAGCAGCCCTAAAGGTTACATATAAACTTATGAACAATGATGGAAAGGAATAAGAGCACCCAGCCCAACCAATCCGCCTCACCACAACTGTGACACCCCTTATACTAAAACATTCTACACTCCAATCCAACCGGAGCCTCCTGGGAGAGGCAAAAACCAGAAACAAACCCAGGCCAATTTAGGGAGAAAAAATGTGGGAAAATTCCTCTCCAATCCATCCAGGCGATCAAAACTAGTCCAGGAGATCATCCTGACCATATTCTATTCCTTTCAGTTCTTACCATTACATCTGCTCCGTCCAACAAAAGTTCATCCAGTCTAATCCCAATTATCAGCTCTCGGTCCGTAACCCTGCAGGCTGCTGCACTTTAAGTGCCCATCCAACCATCTCTTAAAAGCGGTGAGGGTTTTTGCATCCACCACTCTTCCAGGCAGCGAGTTCCAGATCCCCACAACCCTCTGTGTAAAGATGGCCCCCCTCAAATCCCCTCTAAACCTTCCATCAGCCACCTTAAAACTATGCCCCCTTGTAATAGACCCCTCCACCAATGGAAATAGATCTTTATTGTCCACTATGTCCAAGCCCTTCAATATTTTGTACATCTCAATGAGATCTCCTCTCAACCTCCTCTGTTCCAATGAGAACAAACCCAGCCTATCCAATCTGTCCTCATAACTAAGATTCTCCATTCCAGGCAGCATCCTAGTAAATCTCCTCTGCACCCTCTCTCGTGCAATCACGTCCTTGCAAGAATACGGCGACCAGAACTGCACACAATACTCCAGTTGTGGCCTAACCAAAGTATTATACAATTTAATCATAACCTCCCTGGTCATATTCTATGCCTTGGCCAATAAAGGCAAGCATTCTGTATGCCTTCTTAACCACCTTATCCACTTGGCCTGCTACCTGGAGTGGACAAGCACTCCAAGGTCCCTTTTTTCATCTTCACTATTAAGTGGCATGCCGCTTATTGTGTATACCCTTTTTTTATTAGCCTTCCCAAAGTGCATCGCCTCACACTTCTCTGAATTAAATTCCATTTGCCACAGCTCTGCCCACCTGACCAGTAGATTGATATCCTCCTGCAGCCCATGACTTTCCTCTTCATTATTAACCACACAGCCAATTTTAGTGTTGTCTGCAAACTTCTTAATCATACTCCCTTTATTCAAATCTAAATCGTTGATACATACCACAAAAAGCAAGGGTCCCAGTACTGAGCCCTGTGGAACCCCACTGGAAACATCCTTCCAGTCACAAAAACATCCATCAATCATTACACTTTGCTTCTTACCTCCAAGCCAATTTTGGATCCAACTTGACACTTTGCCCTGTATTCCATGGGCTTTAACCGTCATGACCAGTCTACCATGAGGGACTTTGTCAAAAGTTTTGCTAAAGTCCATATGTACTACATCGTATGCACTCCCCTCATCAACCCTCTTGGTTACCTCCTCAAAAAATTCAATCAGGTTAGTCAGACACGATCTTCCTTTAATAAATCCGTGCTGACTGTCCCTAATTAATCCTTGCCTTTCCAAATGCAGATTTATCCTGTCTTTCAGGAATTTTTCCAATAATTTTCCCACCACCGAGGTTAGGCTGACAGGCCTGTAATTACTCAGCCTATCCCTTTCTCCCTTCTTAAGCAAGGGTACTACATTAGCAGTCCTCCAATCCTCCAGCACTGTGGCCAGATCCAAAAAGGACTGGAAAATGAAGGTCAAGGCCTCTGTTATTTCCTCTTTCACTTCGCTGAACAACCTGGGATGCATTTCATCCAGGCCTGGGGACTTATCTACTTTCAAAGCTGCTAAATCCCTTAATACTTCCTGTCTCACTATATTTATTTCATCCAGAATATCACACTCCTCCTCGATAGCAGTATCTGCATTGCCCTTTTCCTTTGTGAAAACAGATGCAAAATATTCGTTAAGAACCCTCCCAACATCTTCCTCCTCCACACAAAGCTTACCCTCATGGTTGCTAATAGGCCCTACCCTTTCTTTAGTTACCCTCTTTCTCTTAATATATTTAAAGAACATCTTAGGGTTTTCCTTAATTTTACTGGCCAAGAATTTCTCATGCTCTCTCTTAGCTTTCCTAATACCGTTTTTTAATTTTGCCTCTTATCTTTCTACATTCCTCTAAAGATTCTATAGTATTTAGCCATTAATATATGACATAAGTGTCCCTTTTTTTCTTAATCCTCCCCTGTAAGGGGCTCTGGAATTATTTTTCCCAGCCTTTTTCTTTAAGGGCACATATTTGGCCTGAGCCTTCCGGATCTCTTCCTTAAATGCCTCCCACTGTTCCGACACTGATTTACCCAGAAGTGGCTGTTTCCAGTCCACCATGGCAAAATGACTCCTTAACTTCGCAAAATTAGCTTTTCCCCAATTCGTAACTTTTATTCCAGGCCTATTCTTGTCCTTATCCATAACCAACATAGTCTACAGCCCATTTAATAGTGTAAGGGAGATGGAGGAAGAAATAGGCAGACAAGTTAGGGACATTAGTAAAAAAACAGAATAATGAAGGATTTCAACTACCCTGATATTAATTGGACAGAAGAGGTAGGTAAAGGAGATAAGGGAATAGAGTTCTTATAATGTGTGCAGGAATCCTTTCTAACCCAATATGTAAAAAGCCCATCAAAGGAGGATTTGAAAATGGAGAATGAACCAGAGCAGATAATAGAAGTAAAAGTGGGGCAATGTCTAGGTAATATTTACCATAATATAATATGCTTTGAGATGATAATTGAAAAGGACATAAGTTTGATGAATACCAGGTTAATAGATTGATTTTGAGGGGCTGAGAATTGAACTTGGGAAAATAAAATCGGCAACAATATTGGCAAACAACGATGTAGAACAGCAATGGGAAACACTTAAAACGGTGTTCACCAGAGTGCAGGAAAAATATATTCCGCTAAAGGAAAGAACAAACTAAACACTAATGAGACTCCATGGATGAGTAAAGTCAGAAGGGAACAATTGAGGGTAAGGTAAGTGGCATACATTAAGTAGGGGAGCGCATGATAAGGGAGAACACGAAGAGATTAGGAGAGAAGTAAAAAAAAAATTAGAATGGCAAAGAGGAACTATGAAATTAAATTATCAAGGAACATAAATCAAAATAGTAAAATATTAATGGCATGCAGTAGATGTAATTTATCTAGATTTTCAAAAGGCCCTTGATAACGTACCCCATAATAGACTGATGAACAAGGTCAGTGAATGCGGAGTCATTGGACAAGTAGCAGAATGGATAGCTAGCTGGCTTCAAGACAGAAAGCAGAGAGTAAGGGTAAAGGGTAGCTATTCACAAGGATCAGTGCTGGGACCACTGAAGTTCACAATTTGCATTAACATTTTACACTTTGGAATCAAAAACACAATTTCTAAATTTGCGGATGACACTAAATTGGGGGGATAGTCAACACTGAGGGGGACTGCAATAAATTACAGGAGGCCATTAATAAACTTTCAGAATGGGCACATAATTGACAAAAGTTTAACACAGATAAATGTGAGCTATTACATTCTGGTTGGAAGAATATGGAGGTCACTTATTACTTGGAGGGTGCGAGTCTAGGAGGGGTAGAGGAACAAATAGATCTCAGAGTACAAATACACAAATCACTAAAAGTTGCGACACTGGTTAGCAAAGCCATAAAAAAAATCAACCAGGCACTAGGGTTTATTTGTGGAGGTATAGGGCTGGAAAATCAGTTCCAGCCATTTTGCGGTATTATTCCTGGTGGGGCGGTAAGTAAATTCTAAAAGTTTGCGCCACCGATCGGGAAATTTGTTTGAAATGCAGCAAGAGGGAAAGGGGGCACTAAATCAAGCTTTCCACACCTGTGCTCGGGCGCTACAACCGAAAACTTCAGCAGTAAAATGCGAAGCAAAATGCGCATGCTCCGAGGCCCCGGTAGATCCTGGGCCCAGCCGAGTCTCAAAGGCACTGCACTATACGTATGCGCATGCACAGTGCCAACTGTGCACTTTGAGCAGAGCATGAAACTGGAGACGCAGGAAGTTCACCATCGTGCACGCCGCTTCTCAGTCACGGCCGCTGAGGCATTGATTGAGGTTGTTGAAAGGAGGTGGCATGTGTTACAGCTTCCTGGAGGAAGGCGGTCCATTCCACAAGTTTATCAAAGGCTTTTGAGGGAGGAGGCACAGGAACTGTAACACCATGTCGCAAGATGTTTAACGACCTCACGAGGGTCGTCAGGGTGAGTACCCTTTATATTAATGCACCAATGCCATGATTTGAAACTCACTGTCGCACACAATGTAGTCTTTGCAATATCTATCCCTTTTCTACGTGTTCCAGGCCATAGCGTTGGTTGGTCAAACCACCTGAAAAGTGGAGGCTCAGTTCACCAGCATGCAAGTGTCGTGCACCTTCTTGTTCCCTACTCAGTCTCACCCCTCCTCGCACTACCCTTTCACTCTTGATATGCTTTTGCAAAATGTCACCCTGAACCGCAATCCTAGGTGGCTCTCGCCTCATCCCACCCTTCCCACATGCTCTGTGCACAACCATGCAGATTATTATGGACATCTTTACACTTCCACACAGTATGAGCTACTCTACTATGGAAGGCACATGTTCCACATGATGAGCTGTACATTCACACACACCACCTTCTTTTTAATATTGTAGGTAAAATTGCCGCATAATTGTCGGGAGAAGCAGTGCACCGGAGGTGATGAGCCTGATCTACAGGACCTCACGCAGGTCGAGGAGCGAGTGTCCACCCTCCTGGCCACACCATTTTGTGAGTGGCGGGCGCGAGGCAGAGACCCCCATGGAGAGTGACAGTATATGAATGGTGTTCGCGGCTTATGTGAGTTCCGTGACCCCTGACTCCTCTTAACTCCCTGCCCTCTCCCCTGCTGCTAACCACACGTCTGTTCCTTTGTGCTTCAGCCAGAAGCAGCAATCACATCACAGGTCGAAGCCACGCCACGACTTTGTGATGTGATAGTGTCAGTGATTGCTGGCATGAACTCGCAGACTGCTGCATTTAAGCCTCAGTCTGCTGTGAGTCAGTCTCACATTGATGCCATGCACACACTGACTGCTGCCATCCTCTCTGTGTTCCCCAAAGTCCAACGGGGAACTGACGGTGCCGAAGCAGGCCAGCAATGTGTGCTGGGATGCTGATGCTTTTCCCGATGTGAGTGGATGTGGGCCATTGTGAAAGGTGCTGTCCTTCCTGAGGATGACAGCATTCCGGATCCCACCACTGCTACTCTTCCTTTGCACCTGCCACGGTCTCTACCCGAGCCATCCCAGACTGCTGCCAACGATGCGGAGGCGGTGTAGTCCGCAGCCGGTCATTCCAGGTCCAGACCTGGTCCAGGGCGTCCTGTTAGGCCATCTGTACTATCCGCTCCGCACACACAGCAGCACTCAAGCAGCCTTGCTGAAGGCACTGAGGCACCATTGGAGGGGAGCACTAGGCGTGGGAGGAGGGTAAAGGTAAGGGGTGGCAAATGTGACCAGAAGTCTGAGTGAGGACTTTGCCCATCATGTTCAGAATATAAGAAATAGGAGCAAGGGTAGGCCATTTGGCCCCTTGAGCCTGCTCCGCCATTTAATAAGATCATGGCTGATCTGATCTTGGGCTCAGCTCCATTTCCCTGCCCGCTCCTCATAACCCTTTATTCACTTACCGTTCAAAAATGTGTCTATCTCCACCTTAAATATATTCAATGACCCAGCCTCCACAGCTCTCTAGGGCAGAGAATTCCACAGATATGCAACCCTTTGAGAGAAGAAATTCCTACTCATCTCAGTTCTAAATTGGTGACCCCTTATTTTTAATCTATGCTTTAATCCTAGTTCTAGATTCCCCTCGAGTGGAAACATCCTCTCTGCATCTACCTTATCGAGCCCCCTCAGTATCTTAAATGTTTCAATAAGATCACCTCTCACTCTTCTAAACTCCAATGAATATAGGCCCAACCTGCTCAACCTTTCTTCAAAAGTCAACCCCTTCATCTCAGGAATCAACCTAATGAACCTTCTTTGAACTCCCTCCAATGCAAGTATATCCCTCATTAAATAAGGGGACCAATACTTTTGGTGTAGTCTCTCCAATACCCTGTACAGTTGTAGCAGGACTTCTCTGCTTTTATACTCTATCCCCCTTGCAATAAAGGCCAACAGTCCATTTGCCCTCCTGATTACTTGCTGTACCTGCATACTAACTTTTTGTGTTTCAGGCACAATGACCCCCAGGTCCCTCTGTACTGCAGCATTTTGTAATCTCTCTCCATTTAAATAATAATTTCCTTTTTTATTTTTCCTGCCAAAGTGGATAACCTCACATTTTCCCACATTATACTCCATCTTCCAAAAGTTTGCCCACTCACTTAGCTTGTCTATGGTCCAGAACCGCCACTTTTTTTGTATGCTTAACGCCCACTTAACACCCATTTTACTGCTGAAATGACATATAACGCCCAAATATCGCCCATTTTGGCACAAAATGGAAACTGGCGGGCTTTTTTAGGAGACTTATCACCGAGCGTTATTTTCCCAATGGGTTTAATGGCGAGAAAAAATATTACCGCCCGCCCACTTTTTTTGGATGGAATCAGCAGAATGGGCAATTTCAACACCTATATTATCGCCCAACATTACTTTCCTCACGGAATTAATGCCGAGATTCAATAATAACACCCAGCGACTGTTTTTTGTCACAAAGAGCATATTTACCCAAATAGCGGCCATGAAGATCGCTCACCGTCAATTTCACCATCTCGCACACATATCGCCCAGAATATTGCCCGCTCAAAAAAACCGCCCACAAAAAGTGGAACAAACCGGGACAGACCCCAGCGGTGTGGCTGGCATTTGTTAAATCCAACTCTTACTTGAGGAGCTGATGTCGGAAAGATTTACCTGAAAGAGCGTTGATGTGAGTGACAACGCTGACACACTGCTGTGTGTGTGCAGCTCAGACATCAATGTTGCCCATCACCTTGCTGCCAGTTAAAGTTTACGTTGATTGATGTTAAGTTGTATTTAACCCTTTCACGGTAAGGAATCACCAGTGTGTAACAGTCCAGCTATCTGAGACAATGCACAAGATTATGTTCAATAACAAAAGTATAATAGCAACATTGGTCTGAAATCATAAGTATCACAGCCAATAACACCCAACCCCCGCCCACACCCAACTTTTTCCACCATTGACATAAATCACATGTTCAACATGTCCAGCAACACAGAATACAAAGGCAAAGCAGGAGCGTGGTCCCCTCCCCCCATACATTACAACAAATTGCATACACCCAAATGGAGATATAACACAGCCATCACCCGTGCACATGCACCTCACTTTCCTTACCCCCCCCCCCCCGCTTCTTCTCCCCACCTCTACCCTTCCCCTCCTCGCTCCATGGCGCCTGGCCGAGGAGCTCCTCAGGTGCTGCCTCATTGGGGGGGATGAAGGCAGATGCGGTGGTTGCATGGGTACGGGAGTGGGGGGTGCCGAGGGGGCAATATTCTCTGATGCAGAAGCAGGATCTTGGTCCTTGCTCTCATCTGTCATTCGCAGTGGTGGGGCGGAACCTAGGGGTGGAGTGCCGTGCTCGGGGACTTCTGGGAGGCATGTGGCAGCAGTGTTCCTGGCTATCGCATCCAGGGACTCTGTCATGCATGGAATGTACTCGGTCATGGTGGCCAGGTGTCGGGATATGCCTCCCAATGCCTCGATGAGCTGGTCACCAATGTCTACAGTCCTCCTGGACAACTGTACCATCTCACCGCTGTCATGTCGCGCTCGTGGAACAGACCTGCCGAGTCCACGAGGCCTCCGAGGGTTGGCGCCGGCCTGGGGACAAATGGGGTGCCCTGTGGGGCCAGCACCTCCAGAGTGGCGGCGGGAATGACCGGAGGATCACGAGATGGTCTTGGGGTGGAATGGCTTCTGAAGCGTGGCGATGTAGTTTCTTCGAAGTCCGCGCTCTCATCCGTCAAGAACAGACCCAGCGGATTGACGGGTGAGAATCGGAGCTCCTCAGCACCAGATGTAGGATCGTCCGCCGACTCCTGCCCTGCACCCCCACCTTCTGGCCTCTGTGGCCTTGCCTGGGGCCGCGCTGCTGGCTAAGCTGCAAAATACAAATGAGGATATTAGAGGAGAAGGGGGTTCTAGGGTGACAAGGTGAGTCCAGCGCTACACACAGCATATGCACGACAAAAGCACCACCGTTCTCAAAATCATCGCAGACATCACATTTCATGACCATCAACACATTGTGCATTGAAATGATTTTCATGAGGCAAGCATTATTTATATGACACTTTTAGAAATTATCTATTGTATATGATTATTCAGATATGAGTTGGTATGGCATCTATTGACTTTAGATCACGCAATGGTGTAAGCTTTACTCACATGGCATCACTTCAGGGTCTGCAGATGTGTCCATGGCTATCCGGGGGGTGCTTCCCCACGAGTGTGAGCACTCGCTCCTCCATCTCTGTGATGTCGCTGATGACTGGTGGCCCCCACCCGTTCGCCTCTGCACGGACCTCATCGTCGATAGCTTCTTCTGTAAAAGATACCAGGATGACATGGCATGAGATCATTGCGCAATATCATTGCTAGGTACTGTCACAGACACTGATACAAGACGTAACCAACAGATGTAATCATGATTATAATGATTATTATCATTCTTTACCTAAAGATGTACACCGTGACCGCAGACTTTGAGTAAAACATTTCTGGTAAAAGTGAAAGACCTCACATCTGCTGATAGTCACTCATGACTGTTACAAATCAAATTATATAAATACATAAGTACATGTAAATCAATGTAATACTTACTCTTGCAGATCCCACAAGGTCGTTCCATCGTTTGCGGCATTGGTTGCCCTCACGTTGTTCGCCGACAAGACCACCTCTGCTAGCTCGGGGTTGGCTTCCCACGCCCTCCCTGTGTCAAATCACCCCAGCGTGACTCGACCTCCTGCAGGAGGAAGGCATTTGCCTCGTCTGAAAACCTCCTGGCTCTTTTGCAGCCTCCAATGTGCTCCTCTCCCACCTCACTGTTCTCTCCAGCGTCAGTCTCCACAGCGTGCTGTGATACCTCCTCCTCTCTCTCTATTATCGGGCAAATTCAGTTAAATATGTGGCTGGTAAAGCTAATTTTTGTTTGCCTACTTGCTGTGAAGCTCTAAAGCCTCCCTCCTTTCTCTCAAAGCAGCCACACCACACCCAGATACGCCTTCAGTCCCTCTGAGCTCCCTCTCTCTCTGTCTCCTCTTCTGCGCATGTCATAGTGACCTAGAATCGCGAGAATCGAGCGTTGCCATGCCGTTGCTAAGGACGGCTACATTTTATGGCAGAAGATCAGAAAAATGTAACGCTACCACCCATTTGACATCGCTTGTGGTAACGGCCATTTTCAAAAATGTAAACTAGGTGTATTGAGAATGGGCGAGAAGCCGGCGATCTGAAAACCCTTTTTTACCGCCCACGCCAGAAATAACGCCCATTTTGGGGCGATAACCACAAAAGTGGGGGTTCCAGCCTTATAACCCTTTGCAGATTCTTTGTATCCTCCTCACAACTTGCTATCCCACCTATCTTTGTACCATTAGAAAACTTGGCTACATTACACTCGGTCCCTTTATCCAATTCATTAATATAGATTGTAAATAGTTGAGACCCAGCACCGATCCCTGTGGCACCCCACTAGTTACCATTTGCCAACCGGAAAATAACCCATTTATCCCGACTCTCTGTTTTGTGTTAGTTAGCCGATTCTCTATCAGTTTTAATATATTACCTCCAATCCCTGAGCACTTAGCTTGTGCAGTAACCATTTATGTGGCACCTTATCGAATGCCTTCTGGAAATACAAATACACCACAGCCACTAGTTTCCCCTTATCCGCCCTGCTTGTTACATCCTCAAAGAACTCCAACAAATTTGTCAAACATGACTTCTCTTTCATTAAACCAGCAAATTTGTCAAACATAATTTCCCTTTCATTAAACCAGTCTGCTTGACTGTATTACGCTTTTCCAAATGTCCTGCTACTGTTTCCGTAATAATGGACTCCAGCATTTTCCCAATGTCAGATGTTAGGCTAACTGGTCTATAGTTTCCTCCTTTCTGTCTCCCTCCTTTTTTTAAATAGAGGTATTACATTTTTAGTTTTGCCATCTGCTGGGACCTCTCCAGAATCCAGGGAATGTTGGTAGATTGCAACCAATGCATTGACTATTTCTGCAGCCACTTCTTTTAAGACCCTAGGATGTAGGCCATCAGGTCCAGGGGACATGTTCTTAGAAACATAGAAAATAGGTGCAGGAGTAGGCAATTCGGCCCTTCGAGCCTGCACCACCCATTCAATAATATCATGCTGATTATTCACCTCAGTACCCCTTTCCCGCTTTCTCTCCATGCCCCTCGATCCCTTTCGCCGTAAGGGCCATATCTAACTCCCTCTTGAATATATCCAATGAACTGGCATCAACAACTCTCTGCGGTAGGGAATTCCACAGGTTAACAACTCTCTGAGTGAAGAAGTTTCTCTTCATCTCCATCCTAAATGGCTTACCCCTTCTCCTTAGATTATGTCCCCTGGTTCTGGACTTCCCTAACATCGATAACATTCTTCCTGCATCTAACCTGTCCAATCCAGTCAGAAATTTATATGTTTCTATGAGATCCCTTCTCATCCTTCTAAACTCCAGTGAATACAGGCCCAGTCGATCCAGTCTCTCCTCATATGTCAGTCCTGCCATCCCGGGAATCAGTCTGGTGAACCTTCACTGCACTGCCTCAGTCGAGGAGGCGGGAGCTCTGAGCAGCACGAGTCCGGGGTTGGCGAGAGGCCTATAAAGGCCGGCGGGAGTTGAGCAGTTCGAGCCGTCAGTCGAGGAGGCGGGAGCTCGGAGCAGCGTGAGTCCGGGGTCGGCGAGAGGCGTACCGGTGCAGCTACAGGGAGAAGGCAAAAAAGTCGAAAGAAACAGAAAGGTGACGTCACAGCCAAGGGGGTAAGTGATTGGCTGGATTGGTGAGTAGTTTTTCTTTTTTCTCTTCGATAAGTTACTTTTAACATTGTTGTTGCCAATTTAAGTGTATCTAAGGGTTAAGTCATGGCAGGGGAGATCAGTCATGTGATATGCTCCTCCTGTACCATGTGGGAACTCAGGGACGCTTCCGGTGTTCCTGACGACTACATCTGCGGGAAGTGTATCCGCCTCCAGCTCCTGACGGACCGCGTTGCGGAATTGGAGCTGAGGGTAGATTCACTCTGAAGTATCCACAATGCTGAGAACGACGTGAGTAGCACGTGTAGCGAGTTGGTCTTACCGCAGGAGAAGGATCCACAGCCAGCTAGGGAATGGAAGACCAGCAGGAAGAGTAGTGCAAGGAAGGTAGTGCAGGGGTCCCCTGTGGTCATCCCCCTGCAAAACAGATACACTGCTTTGAGTACTGTTGAGGAGGATGACTCATCAGGGGAGGGCAGCAGCAGCCAAGTTCATGGCACCGTGGCTGGCTCTGTTCCACAGGAGGGCAGGAAAAAGAGTGGGAGAGCGATAGTGATAGGGGATTCAATTGTGAGGGGAATAGATAGGCGTTTCTGCGGCCGCAACCGAGACTCCAGGATGGTATGTTGCCTCCCTGGTGCAAGGGTCAAGGATGTCTCGGAGCGGGTGCAGGACATTCTAAAAAGGGAGGGAGAACAGCCAGTTGTCGTGGTGCACATTGTTACCAACGACATAGGTAAACAAAGGGATGAGGTCCTACGAAACAAATTTAAGGAGCTAGGAGCTAAATTAAAAAGTAGGACCTCAAAAGTAGTAATGTCGGGATTGCTACCAGTGCCACGTGCTAGTCACAGTAGGAATCGCAGGATAGCGCAGATGAATACGTGGCTTGAGCAGTGGTGCAGCAGGGAGGGATTCAAATTCCTGGGGCATTGGAACCGGTTCTGGGGGAGGTGGGACCAGCACAAACCGGATGGTCTGCATCTGGGCAGGACCGGAACAAATGTCCGAGGGGGAGTGTTTGCTGGTGCTGTTGGGGAGGAGTTAAACTAATATGGCAGGGGAATGGGAACCAATGCAGGGAGACAAAGGGAAACAAAAAGGAGACAAAAGCAAAAGAGAGAAAGGAGATGAGGAAAAGTGGAGGGCAGAGAAACCCAAGAAAAAGAACAAAAAAGCACCACTGTACAGCAAAATTCTAAAAGGACAAAGGGTGTTAAAAAAACAAGCCTGAAGGCTTTGTGTCTTAATGCAAGGAGTATCCGTAATAAGGTGGATGCATTAACTGTGCAAATAGATGTTAATAAATATGATGTGATTGGGATTACGGAGACGTGGCTCCAGGATGATCAGGGCTGGGAACTCAACATCCAGGGGTATTCAACATTCAGGAAGGATAGAATAAAAGGAAAAGGAGGTGGGGTAGCATTGCTGGTTAAAGAGGAAATTAATGCAATAGTTAGGAAAGACATTAGCTTGGATGATGTGGAATCTATAGGGGTAGAGCTGCAGAACACCAAAGGGCAAAAAACGTTAGTGGGAGTTGTGTACAGACCTCCAAACAATAGTAGTGATGTTGGGGAGGGCATCAAACAGGAAATTAGGGGTGCATGCAATAAAGGTGCAGCAGTTATAATGGGTGACTTTAATATGCACATAGATTGGGCTAACCAAACTGGAAGCAATACGGTGGAGGAGGATTTCCTGGAGTGCAGAAGGGATGGTTTTCTAGACCAATATGTCGAGGAATCAACTAGGGGGGAGGCCATCTTAGACTGGGTGTTGTGTAATGAGAGAGGATTAATTAGCAATCTCGTTGTGCGAGGCCCCTTGGGGAAGAGTGACCATAATATGGTGGAATTCTGCATTAGGATGGAGAATGAAACAGTTAATTCAGAGACCATGGTCCAGAACTTAAAGAAGGGTAACTTTGAAGGTATGAGGCGTGAATTGGCTAGGATAGATTGGCGAATGATACTTAAGGGGTTGAATGTGGATGGGCAATGACAGACATTTAGGGACCGCATGGATGAACTACAACAATTGTACATTCCTGTCTGGCGTAAAAATAAAAAAGAGAAGGTGGCTCAACCGTGGCGATCAAGGGAAATCAGGGATAGTATTAAAGCCAAGGAAGTGGCATACCAATTGGCCAGAAATAGCACCGAACTCGGGGACTGGGAGAAATTTAGAACTCAGCAGAGGAGGACAAAGGGTTTGATTAGGGCAGGGAAAATGGAGTACGAGAAGAAGCTTGCAGGGAACATTAAGACGGATTGCAAAAGTTTCTATAGATATGTGAAGAGAAAAAGGTTAGTAAAGACAAACGTAGGTCCCCTGCAGTCAGAATCAGGGGAAGTCATAACGGGGAACAAAGAAATGCCAGACCAATTGAACAAGTACTTTAGTTCGGTTTTCACTAAGGAGGACACAAACAACCTTCCGGATATAAAAGGGGTCAGAGGGTCTAGTAAGGAGAAGGAACTGAGGGAAATCCTGATTAGTCGGGTAATTGTGTTGGGGAAATTGATGGGATTGAAGGCCGATAAATCCCCAGGGCCTGATGGACTGCATCCCAGAGTACTTAAGGAGGTGGCCTTGGAAATAGCGGATGTATTGACAGTCATTTTCCAACATTCCATTGACTCTGGATCAGTTCCTATCGAGTGGAGGGTAGCCAATGTAACCCCACTTTTTAAAAAAGGAGGGAGAGAGAAAACAGGGAATTATAGACCGGTTAGCCTGACCTCAGTAGTGGGTAAGATGATGGAATCAATTATTAAGGATGTCATAGCAGAGCATTTGGAAAGAGGTGACATGATAGGTCCAAGTCAGCATGGATTTGTGAAAGGGAAATCATGCTTGACAAATCTTCTGGAATTTTTTGAGGATGTTTCCAGTAGAGTGGACAAGGGAGAACCAGTTGATGTGGTATATTTGGACTTTCAGAAGGCTTTCGACAAAGTCCCACACAAGAGATTAATGTGCAAAGTTAAAGCACGTGGGATTGGGGGTAGTGTGCTGACGTGGATTGAGAACTGGTTGTCAGACAGGACGCAAAGAGTAGGAGTAAATGGGTACTTTTCAGAATGGCAGGCAGTGACTAGTGGGGTACCGCAAGGTTCTGTGCTGGGGCCCCAGCTGTTTACACTGTACATTAATGATTTAGACGAGGGGATTAAATGTAGTATCTCCAAATTTGCGGATGACACTAAGTTGGGTGGCAGTGTGAGCTGCGAGGAGGATGCTATGAGGCTGAAGAGTGACTTGGATAGGTTAGGTGAGTGGGCAAATGCATGGCAGATGAAGTATAATGTGGATAAATGTGAGGTTATCCACTTTGGTGGTAAAACCAGAGAGACAGACTGGTGACAGATTAGGAAAAGGGGAGGTGCAACGAGACCTGGGTGTCATGGTACATCAATCATTGAAGGTTGGCATGCAGGTGCAGCAGGCGGTTAAGAAAGCAAATGGCATGTTGGCCTTCATAGCGAGGGGATTTGAGTACAGAGGCAGGGAGATGTTACTACAGTTGTACAGGGCCTTGGTGAGGGCACACCTGGAGTATTGTGTACAGTTTTGGTCTCCTAACTTGAGAAAGGGTGTTCTTACTATTGAAGGAGTGCAGCGAAGGTTCAACAGACTGATTCCCGGGATGGCGGGACTGACCTATCAAGAAAGACTAGATCAACTTGGCTTGTATTCACTGGAGTTCAGAAGAATGAGAGGGGACCTCATAGAAATGTTTAAAATTCTGACGGGGTTAGACAGGTTAGATGCAGGAAGAATGTTCCCAATGTTGGGGAAGTCCAGAACCAGGGGTCACAGTCTAAGGACAAGGAGTAAGCCATTTAGGACCGAGATGAGGAGAAACTTCTTCAACCAGAGATTGGTGAACCTGTGGAATTCTCTACCACAGAAAGTTGTTGAGGCCAATTCACTAAATATATTCAAAAAGGAGTTAGATGTAGTCCTTACTGCTAGGGGCATCAAGGGGTATGGCGAGAAAGCAGGAATGGGGTACTGAAGTTGCATGTTCAGCCATGAACTCATTGAATGGCAGTGCGGGCTCGAAGAGCCGAATGGCCTACTCCTGCACCTATTTTCTATGTTTCTATGTTTCTATGTTATCCCCATTATACTGCATCTGCCACGCGTTTGCCCACTCACCTAACCTGTCCAAGTCACCCTGCAGTCTTTTAGCGTCCTCCTCACAGCTCACACCGCCACCCAGCTTAGTGTCATCTGCAAACTTGGAGATATTACACTCAATTCCCTCATCCAAATCATTAATGTATATTGTAAATAGCTGGGGTCCCAGCACTGAGCCCTGCGGCACCCCACTAGTCACTGCCTGCCATTCTGAAAAGGCAGTCCTTTCGTTCCATTATTTTACCAATACTTTTTCTTTAGTGATTGTGATTGTTTTAAGTTCCCCGCTCCCTTTAGCCCTTGATTATCTATTATTGGGATGTTTTTAGTGTCTTCTACTATGAAGACCGATACAAAATATTTGATCAAAATCTCTGTCATTTCCCTGTTCCCTATTATTAATTCCACAGTCTCATCCTCTAAGGGACCAACGTTTACTTTACTTACTCTCTTCCTTTTTATAGACCTGTTGAAGCTCTTCCTGTCTGTTTTTATATTTCTTGCAAGTTTACTCTCATAATCCATCTTTATTATTTTTTTAGTCATCTTTTGCTGGTTTTTAAAAATTTCCCAATCTTCTGGCCTTCCACATTGTATGCCATTGTATTCAAGTTAATACCATCCTTTACTTCCTTAATTGTCACGGATGGTTCTCCCTTCTGTTAAAGTCTTTCCTTCTCACTGGAATATATTTTTGTTGAGCATCCAAGTTTTGTGTAATGACCTCTTGCGTTGCACCTTATCAAATGCTTTTTGAAAATCCAAATACACCACATCGACTCGTTCTCCCTTATCCATCCTACTAGTTACATCTTCAAAAAAACATGAACAGATTTGTCAAACACGATTTCCCTTTCATAAAACTATGCTGACTCTGCCGAATCATATTATAATTTTCTAAGTGCTCTGTGACCACGTCCCTAACAGTAGATTCTAGCATTTTGCCTACCACTGATGAAAGGCTAACTTGCCTGTAGTTCCCATTTGGGGACTGTTCTAGAATCTAGTGAATTTTGGAAGATTAATACCAGTGCATCCACTATCTCTGCAGCTAACTCTTTTAAAACCCTACGATGCAGACTGTCAGGTCCAGAGGATTTGTCGCCACTTTGTCCCATTAATTTCTCCAGTACGATGGGGCGGTGGCGGGGAGGAATTGCAACGGAAGGATGCCAACCACTCCTCAAGTATGTTTCTTTCGGAACAGGAGGAGGCCATTCAGCCCATTGAACCTGTTATATTAGGAACAGGAGGAGGCCATTCCGCCGCTTGTGTTTATTACATTAGGAACAGGAGGAGGTCATTCGGCCCATCGGTAATTTTACAAAAGAACAGGGGTAGGCCATTCAGCCACTCGAACCTGATGCATTAGTAACAGGAAGAGACCATTCAGCCCCTTGATTTTGTTAAATTATGAACCGGAGGAGGCCATTCAGCCACTCAAGCCTGTAATAAACAGGAGGAGCCATTCAGCCCATTGAGTTTGTTATGTTAGGAACAAGAGAAATCCATTTAGCCCCTTGAGCTTGTTACACAGGAACATGGGCAGGCCATTCAGCCCCTCATATCTGTTACATTCCGAATAGGAGTAGGCCATTCAGCCCCTTGAGCCTGTTATACATGAACACGGGTAGTGCATTTGGCCCTCGAGCCTGTTAAATTAGGAACAGGAGGAGGCCATTCAACCCCTAGAATTTGTTACATTAGGAACAGGAGGAGGCCATTCAGCCCCTTGAGTTTGTTACATTAGGAAAAGGAGGAGGCCATTCAGCCCATTGATAATGTTACATTAGGAATAGGAGGAAGCCATTCAGTGACTCATGCCTAATACAAAAGACAGGGGTACGCCATTCAGCCCCATGAGCCTGTTGCATTAGGAACAGGAGGAGGCCATTCAGCCCCCTTGAATTTATTATATTGGAGCAGGAGAAAATAGAACATATGAAATAGGAGCAGGAGTAGGCCATTTGGCCCCTCGAACCTGCTCCGCCATTTACTAAGATCATGGCTGATCTGATCATGGACTCAGCTCCACTTCCTTGCCCGCTTTATTCCCTAATCGCATAAAAAATCTGTCTATTTCCGCTTTAATTATATTCAATGACCCAGCCTCACAGCTCTCTGGGGCAGATAATTCCACAGATTCACAACACTATGAGAGAAGAAATTCCTCCTCATCTGTTTTAAATGGGTGGCCCCTTATTCTGAGACTATGCCCCCTAGTTCAATTTCTCCTATTAGTGGAAATATCCTCACTGCATCCACCTTGTCAAGCTCCCTCATTGGCCTGGAAATTGTGGTCTCCCCGTTCGAAGTTTCGACGGAGCCGGGAAGACATCAGAAAAGCCGCTTTTCAGCGCACAATGCGCATGCGCTGAAAACCGTCTTTTCCAATCTGTCAAGCTGGAGCTTGACAGATGATCTGCAGTTTGGGAGCGAGGACATTTGCTTGGGCAAGATTGCGGGATTTACGCATATCTTGCCCAGCAAATGTCCTCAAAATTCTTGCGTCTGAAAAGGCAGGCACATACATAAACATAAAATAAAATGAAATAAACACACTTTATTGTTAAAAACTCTTCCCACTAAGGTATGTTTATTTTTAACCCGAATTACAAAACTTTAAAAAAATCGGGAAAATATTGTTTTTTTTTAAAGGCATTTATTAACTTTAATTTCAATTAATTTTAATTATGTGAGGTCTGTTTTTTATTTTTTATTATTGTGTATTTGTTTTTTTAGATACGGAGTTCTCATTGCTATTAATGGGAAAGCTGTGGAATACGTACCTGATTGGTTGAGCAGTCACACATGACTGCATCTTCTGCGTGGGAACTCTCCGGACGGGAACGCGCTTCGCAGAGCTGGAAGAGAAGGCCTCCCCAACGGAATCCAGGGCACCTCCGAGACAACCAGGTAGATTCGTAAGAATTCTTAGGCCAATATCTTCTACGTTTCAATAAGATCACCTCTAGTCTTCTAAACTGCAATGAGTATAGGCACAACCTGCTCAACCTATCGTCATATGACAATCCCTTCATCTCAGGAATCAACCTTGTGAACCTTCTCTGAACTGCCTCCAAAGCATGTATATCCCTTCTTAAATAAGGAGATCAAAATTGTACGCAGTAGTCCAGGTGTGGTCTTACCAACGCCCTATACAGTTGTAGCAGGACTTCCCTACTTTTATATTCCATTCCTCTTGCCAACATTCCTAATTACTTGCTGTACCTGCATGCTAACTTTATGTGTTTCATGTACAAGGTCATCCAAATCCTTCTGTACCGCAGCATTTTATAATCTCTCCCCATTTAAATATTAATTTGCTTTTTATTTTTCTTACCAAAGTGAATAACCTCACATTTTCCCACATTATACTCCATCTGCCAAATTTCTCCCCACTCACTTAGCCTATCTTTAAAGGCTAGAAATTCCACATTTAAGAATAGCATCGTTTTTTGGTGCTATTTGCAAATAACGGCCGATTTTTTATGCCAAAATAGCGCCAAAAATAAGTCCTTAGTTTCACCAAAAGTTTTTAAAACTTTGGCGAAGTCTTAAAATATCACTGATTCACCTTAAAAATATCACCCGTTCTGCACACGCCCAACACTCGAAGCATTTAGGTTTCCAGGGTAACGTTCTTCAATGAAACGCGAGGCACAATTGCAACTTGGCAAGTTTGTTCACAAAAAGACGGGGCTCTGAGCAATCTTAACATATCCTTAAATTGCATTTTCTGTTTGCATTTCGCCCCAGCTCCTTATACTAATAACAGCTAATAGTAATCTGAATTAAACAGGAGGGATTTGTTCAGAAAACCTCGAGTTGGAAGGATTTCCACTGACCCAATTATGGATGGCAGAGATTTTGGACTGTTCATGTCCCATCTCCGAAACTTTTATTTGTATTTTACTATTTCTAAATCGCCCTTTAGTGGCACTCCATAATATCTCAAGCATATCCAGCATTCATAAACACAATAACAGCATTTAAGTACTAGAATCTACAAGCATGTTTCTCTTTAGCTCCATATTGTACCATTTACTCCCTCTCAATCTTTCAGGATATAACGAGCATGGTGGATAGAGGTGTACCGATGGATGTGGTGTATTTAGATTTCCAAAAGGCAATCGATAAGGTGCCACACAAAAGGTTACTGCAGAAGATAAAGGTACCCGGAGTCAGGGGAAATGTATCAGCATGGATAGAGAATTGGCTGGCTAACAGAAAGCAGAGAGTCGGGATAAATGGGCCCTTTTCGGGTTGGAAATCGGTGGTTAGTGGTGTGCCACAGGGATCGGTGCTGGGACCACAACTGTTTACAATATACATAGATGATCTGGAAGAGGGGACAGAGTGTAGTGTAACAAAATTTGCAGATGACACAAAGATTAGTGGGAAAGCGGGTTGTGTGGAGGACACAGAGAGGCTGCAAAGAGATTTAGATAGGTTAAGCGAATGGGCTAAGGTTTGGCAGATGGAATACAATGTCGGAAAATGTGAGGTCATCCACCTTGGGAAAAAAAACAGTAAAAGTGAATATTATTTGAATGGGGAGAAATTACAAAATGCTGCGGTGCAGAGGGACCTGGGGATCCTTGTGCATGAAACTCTTTTGAGTTTACCTGAAAAAAAACATAAACATTAAACCATGCCACCCGCCCTGGATGACACAGCAGACATTTTCAAGGCCCCCTTTTTTTTTTCCTTTTTTGTGTTTTTTTTTCTTTTTTTTCCTTTTTTTTGGTTTTTTTTTTTGGGCGATGAAATCACATTTTTCCAAGTGCCCCCTATAAAAGGGGAGGGGGACACTAAAAGCACCGGCAATTACAACAAATTAAACTTTAAAACGTAAAATCAAATTAAAATTTGGTTGCCGGGCGTGATGATGCACTCCAGTCCCTCCGGTGCCCACCTCTCGCGGAAGGCCGCGAGCGTACCGGTGGACACCGCGTGCTCCATCTCCAAGGACACCCTGGACCGGATGTAAGAGCGGAAGAGAGGCAGGCAGTCAGGTTGAACGACCCCCTCGACCGCCCGCTGCCTGGACCGGCTGATGGCACCCTTGGCCGTGCCCAGGAGCAGTCCTACGAGGAGGCCTTCGGACCTACCCGCTCCCCTCCGCACAGGGTGCCCAAAGATCAGGAGAGTGGGACTGAAGTGCAGCCAGAATTTCAGGAGCAGCCCCTTCATATAATGGAACAGGGGCTGCAACCTCGTGCATTCAATAAAAACATGGAACACGGACTCCTCCAGACTGCAGAAATTGCAGGCGGCCTGGGAGTCCGTGAACCGGCTTAAAAATTTATTGCACGGCACTGCTCCGTGCACCACCCTCCAGGCGAAGTCCCCGACAAATAGTGGGAGGACCCCTGCGTAGAGTGCCCTCCATCGGGGACCCGCGCCTCCTCCGGACGGCAGGATGGTACGCCATGGCATGTCCGGACGGCCGGCGAGGATGGCAAAATTGAGAGTGTGTAGGAGCAGCCCGTACAGGAAACCCCTCCGCGCGGAACTGAAGGGCACGGAGGGGATTTCCCCGAGGCGGCTCAAGTTGTGAGGCGCCGGCTCCCGAGGGAGGTTCCAAGGTTTGGCACCAATGAGGAATTCCGTCCGGACGGGGGTCAGTTCGGACGGGATCTCCCCACGTGCTTGAGCCTCCTCGATGCACCTAACGGAGTCAGGGCCCAGAGCTGTTTTTAGCGACTCGATGGCATCGGCTGCGTGGCGGACGTTGGCAGAATTTAGGCGCCGCGCCAGCGTTTCTGGCGCCATCCAGCCCGCTCCTCCGCCATCGAGCAGGTCCCTGACCCTGGTCACCTCACCAGCCACAGCCCTCTCTTCCGACCGCCACATAAAACCTCGGTCGTGGAGGTACGGATTCCCGAGCAGCGGCTCCTGCAGGACGGCAGACACTCCAGCCGGCGGAGAGCTCTGCTTGGTGGTGACTTTGTTCCAGACCCTGATGAGTTCCTTGTAAAAGACAGGCAGCTCCCGGAGGGCGGTCCTGACACCCCCCAAGTTCACAAACAGGAGCTGCGTGTCATAATTGAGGTCGCGCTGCTGGCGGAAGAAATACGTCGCCAGAGCACACCACCTAGGAGGGGGCTCGACGTAAAGGTATCTCTGCAGGGTCTGAAGACGGAAAGTCGCGAGCTGGGTGCTGACGCACACCAACGACTGACCGCCCTCCTCAAGCGGGAGACTCAAGACCGCAGCAGAGACCCAGTGCTTCCTGTTGTTCCAGAAGAAGTCCACCAGCTTCTTCTGTATCTTGGCGACAAACGCAGGGGGAGGGGTCAAAGTGACCAGCCGGTACCACAGCATGGCGGCCACCAGCTGGTTTATTACTAGCGCTCGACCCCTGTAGGACAGCACTCGGAGCAGTCCTGTCCAGCGCCCTAGGCGAGCGGCGACCTTGGCCTCCAGCTCCTGCCAGTTCGCCGGCCAGGCTCCCTCGTCGGGGCTAAGGTAGACTCCCAGATAGAGGAGATGGGTCGTGCTCCAGGCAAAAGGCCTGAGCTCCTCCGGCAGGGAGTCCACCAGCCACTGACCCACCAGGAGTCCGGAACATTTCTCCCAGTTGATCCTGGCGGAGGACGCGGCAGAGTAAATCTCCTGGCACTCACGCATCCTCCGCAGGTCAGCGGGATCCTCTACCGCGAGGAGCACGTCATCGGCGTAAGCCGAGAGGACGACCTCCACGCCCGGCCCTTGCAGAGCCAGTCCCGTCAACCTCGTCCGCAAGAGGCACAGGAAAGGCTCCACGCAAACGGCGTATAACTGGCCGGACATGGGGCATCCCTGGCGCACCCCTCTCCTAAAGCGAAGGGGCGCCGTCAAGGACCCGTTAACCTTAATCAGACACTCCGCGGCGGCGTACAAAAGTCGGATCCAGGCGACGAAATGCGTCCCGAACCCAAAAGTGCGCAGAGTTCCGAGCAGATAGTCGTGATCCACCCTGTCGAACGCCTTCTCTTGGTCGAGGGATAGGAAGGCGACCGACAGACCAGCCTCCTGGGAACAATGGATGAGGTCCCGGACCAGATGGATGTTATCGTGGATTGTCCGGCCCGGGACCGTGTAGGACTGGTCGGGGTGGATCATATGGTCCATCACGGCACCAAGGCGAGCAGACATCACCCTGGCGAAGATTTTGTAGTCCGTGCTGAGGAGGGAGACCGGGCGCCAGTTCTTAAGGAGGCGGAGATCGCCCTTCTTAGGCAGCAGGACGATGACTGCCCTGCGCCAAGAGAGGGGCATCTCCCCGGTCGCCAGACTTTCCCCCAGGACCCGCTCGTAGTCGCCCCCCAGGACGTCCCAGAACGTCCTGTGGAACTCCACGGTCAGCCCATCCAGCCCCGGGGATTTTCCCCTCGAGAGCCGGTCGAGGGCACCGGTCAGCTCCGCCAGGCTTAGCGGAGCTTCCAAATTTTCGGCGCCCTCCGGGCTGACCTTCGGCAGGTCCTCCCACAAAACTCTACCCGCTTCCTCGCTGGACGGCTCCGGAGAGAACAGAGCCCCGTAATATTCACGGGCCCTGTTGTTGACGCCCTCCGGATCCGAGACGAGAGAGCCGTCGTCGGCCAGCAGCGTCAAGAGCTGCTTACGGACACTCTGCCTTTTTTCCAGCGAGTAGAAGAAGGGGGAGCCGCGGTCCAGATCCCGCAGGAACCGGATCCGCGACCTCACGAACGCGCCTCGGGACCCGATGAGCTGCAGGTCCTTCAGCGCGGCCTTCTTCGCTTCGTACACCGTCCGCAGGGCCGGGTCCTGGACGACTTGACCGAGACGGGCTTCCAGGTCGAGCACCTCTTTTTCTAGGCGCCCGACCCTGGCCGCCCGCCTCTTGGTCGACCCCCTCGCATACTCTTGACAGAAGACGCGGACGTGAGCCTTGCCCACGTCCCACCATAGCCTCAAGGAGGGGAAGCCCCCCTGCTTCCTTCTCCAGTCGGACCAGAATCGACGGAACGAGTCCTGGAACCGCACGTCCTCCAGCAGCCGGTTGTTAAAGTGCCAGTACGCGAACCCCGTCCTCGCGCGGAGCGAAGCGAGCTCTGCCCACACCAGGTGGTGGTCCGAACACGGCACCGGCCGCACGGAGGCCGCCGGGACGCAGGAAACGTACGCCCGAGACACGTAAAGGCGGTCGACTCTGGACCATCCTACTCCAGGCCTCACCCAAGTAAAGGCGCTGGAGTCGGGGTGGAGATTTCGCCAGACGTCCACCAAGTCGAAGGACCCGACCAGGTCCCTCAACTTCTCCATCGCCGTCATGCACTGCGGGGCACCGGAGCGGTCCCTCGCCTCGAGGGTGCAGTTAAAATCCCCCCCGAGGACAATGCAGTCGCCGACGTCGACGGAGCCAAGAAGAGCGGACACCTCTTCAAAGAACCGCGTTTGCTGCGGGCCGGGCTGAGGGGCGTACACGTTCACGAGGTGGAGCGGCACGTCCCCCAGGCGAACCGTTACGTGCAGCAAGCGGCCTGGCACGGGCTCCTCGACCCCCAAGATCTCCGGCTGAAAATGCGGGCCCAGCAAGATGGCCACCCCACTAGAAATGGCGGTGAGGTGGCTCATGCGGACCTCTCCTTGCCATTCCAGGAGCCACGTGGCTTCGTCTCCCGGAACGGTGTGGGTTTCTTGCAGGAAGCACACCGCATATTTCCCCTCCCGCAGGAGCGAAAAATTGTCAAATCTACGGCTGGCTATGGTTATCTTCATGGCAAAAGCATAGTGCAACCTCTACCTTAACCTATTGTGGGGGAGGGAGCGGAGTCTTTTGTTGAACTCCGCTCACTCCGCAGCCCAGCGAGGAGTCCCTCGAGCTCGCGCAGCTCAAGGTGTTGCTCCTTTGTCAAGGGCCCGCCCGCGGCCAAGGTTTTAGCGGCGGCGCGGACGGACCCCTTGATCAGCTCTGGCTCGGACCATTTTTCCAGGGCCAGTCGGGCTTGGTCGCAGCGACCCCGGCTCTGGGCCAAAAAGTCCCGGAGTTCCTTTGCAGGAATGAGGATGGTCTCGGCGGCGGCCGCGAGCAGATCCACCGCCTCCCTGGCGGTGGTCTCTAGTTCTTCTCCCGCGTCCCCCACCGAGTCCCCGTCCTCCTCCGGGAGGTGGCCGCCAGCAGCCGGCCCATCGACCGCACAAGGTACGGCAAATGACCCGGCCGCTCCAACTGGCCCTGGCACTGCCCCGATCCCACCCCCAGGATCGTCGGCAGAGGAGTCCCCACTGGGCTCTTTTAAAAATGGTGCTGGGTCGGGAAACAACAGCGGAAGGGGTTCCCCCTCCGCCCCAGGAACCGGGGAACAAGGAGAGACCCGGCCATAGGAAATCCCCAGGCTCCCCAAGTGCTCCAGCTCCAAAGTAAGGGGCGAGGGTGGGTGTTCCTCCCCCTCCCCGCTGCCACCCCCCGGCCCAGCATGTACAGTTTCATTAAAATTGTTAATTTGTGTTTCTGCCGGGTCGAGCAAATCCCGGGGGAAGTTGGATATTGGCTGGGCGGGCTCAGGTTCGGCCTTTTCGGCCCCGCCCGCCTCAGTCCCCGGGACGCCCGGCCCGGCGGCAATGCTTTCCTCCGCGGTCCCCACGCCCCCCACGACAGGCAGATCTTCCATGCCCTCCCCGGGAGGCAGAGGCTGGGCAGCCTCAACTGTCTCACCCTCCCCGGGGACAGACTCCTCCCGCCTACGGCGCTGCTTGGGGGCGCTGGTGGGGGACGCGGGACACGCGGCGGGCACCGACTCCTCCGCGGAGGGATGTTGTTCCCCCTCCGCCTCAATGGAGCGGCGCCTCCTTTTGTTGCTGGAGGTGCGCTGAGGCAGGGAGACCTCCATGTCTGCCGAGGCCTCCCGCTCCGCCCCCCCCTTTTCCTTATCTTGCCCTCGCCCGAGCCCCTCTGCGGTATTGGTCAAGGGCTCGGGCACGGGCTCAGGGCACCCCGCGCTCGCCGGTGACTGGGTTGGGCTGAGCGCGGTGGTCAAACTTTCCGGCGCACTGAGGGGACCCGCCTCTAGATGTCTCGTCTTCTTCCGCGCCTTCTTTTCGATCGGACGCTCTCCCTCCCCCCCCGCCGGAGGCCGTGAAAACAAAGGCCCCCGACGATGCCCGCGCACCTACGGCTCCCGGCACGCGGACGCAACTAGGGGGAGGGGTGGCGGCGGCGCCAGCCTTGGCCGCCCTCGGTGGTTTGGCGGCCTTGGAGGCGGGGCAGTTCTTACGACGCGGTAGGCAGTCCCGTCGTGCACCACATTGAAACTTCCCTCCGTCGTCTCCTCCCGCGCCAGCCGGACAAAGAGCTGGCGGCGGAAGGAGAACACGTGGCGCAGGCTGTTCTCCCTGAGGCCGAGCGGTATGGGATTGATCCCCGACCTTACCTCCCCCAGTTGGTGTAGGTGAGGGAGGAGGAGCTCAGCGGGAACAAAGGGCGGGACGTTTGAAATGATGACCCTCTGCGCGGTGGCCTCGAGAGGGTCCACCGGCAGGAACGTCCCGCCCACCGTGAGCCCCTTTTCAAGGGCCAGGGACACCGCCCGCTCCGACCCCAGGAAGAATACGGCCTTCCCAGACATCTTGGAGGCTGCGACAATGGCCGAGGGGCCGACTACCCCAGCCATCGCCCGCACGCACTCCTCGATGCTCATTGTGGGGTGAGTGTAGCTCTTGACCCCGTGTTTCTTTGTTATAAGTCTGAATGGTGGCAGGGCAGC
This sequence comes from Pristiophorus japonicus, assembly GCF_044704955.1. Classification (NCBI taxonomy): domain Eukaryota; kingdom Metazoa; phylum Chordata; class Chondrichthyes; family Pristiophoridae; genus Pristiophorus; species Pristiophorus japonicus. Next base: position 69,612,233 of record NC_091981.1, read on the forward strand.
GGGTGGCGCAGGAGGTGCCGTGGAAGCGGTTGCCACCTGCGCATATGTCTTCGCTGGCCCTGCCACCGGCGTGGATGGGGTCGCCATCACGGGGTCCCTTTAAGGGCTACACCCACCCCAAAGTCACAGGCCTTAATGGTCTTAATTGGCCTCTTATAGTAAGACTGAGCAGAGGAGCTCTTAACGAGGCACACCTCTCCCCTAGTTGGCAATTGGGGAGGGCCTTGCTCCCTCTGCTCAGTTGTCTCAATTGTTTTTTCACAATTAATTTGGGAGAAAAAAGGGCTCTCAGAGAGAGAGGGGAGAAACAGAGAGTAACAGAGAAAGAGAGAGGGGGGTGGGAAGGGGGGGAACTACGAGGGCAGGTCTCCCCTCGCAGCTGTGGGTGGGTGCAATCCCCAGATGGTAAAACACAAAATAGTCTTTGGGATGGTCTTCGGGTGAGGGGAGAAGATGTCTTCACCTGGGGCAGCTAGAGCCACCAGGCACACAATCCTAACGATGTTTAAACAGGTGGTAAATAAAATCTTCAGCCTGTTAGCTCCAGCTATCCCAGGCTAGGCAATTTGGGGGGGGGGGTCAATTGTGTGTGGGGCCTAGTTGTAAGCAAGGCCCCCACACACACTTCCACACACACACACCCCTCGCGATGTTCCGGCCCTCAGTGGTCTTCTTTCCTCCCCCCACCGATACAGCAAAGTCTTAATGGGGAAATGCACCAACACCCACCTGTAGAATGTTGTAGACTCTCCCTCCTTCCACACAGGTTGTTGTTTTTTCCCCCTCTCTCCAACTCTCTGTAGTTGTAATAAATGTTAAAATTGTTTCTGTGCTCCTCCTCTCCCTCCGGATGTTGAATGGGTAGCAAGCTAGCTCTTTCCTCCTCTTCCTGGGCTGGTCTCAGGGCTCACTCCAGGCCTTCCAGGCAGGAGCTAAGGTTGGTAGCTGCTCCTCTCACTGCTCACAGCTCCAACTGAACAGGACACGCCTCCACTGCTCCACAATTGGTCCTTGTGCATGAAACTCTTTTTGGAATTTATCTGCAAAACAAAAAACATTAAACCGTGCCACCCGACCTGGGTGACACACCAGACATTTACAAGGCCCCTTTTTTTTTCCCTTTTTTTTTGTGTTTTTCTTTTTTTGGGTTTTTTTGGGCACTAAAATCAATCCCAAAAAGTTAGTTTGCAGGTGCAGCAGGTAATCAGGAAGGCGAATGGAATGTTGGCTTTCATTGCGAGAGGGATGGAGTACAAAAGCAGGGAGGTCCTGCTGCAACTGTACAGGGTATTGGTGAGGCCGCACCGGGAGTACTGCGTGCAGTTTTTGTCACCTTACTTAAGGAAGGATATACTAGCTTTGGAGGGGGTACAGAGACGATTCACTAGGCTGATTCCGGAGATGAGGGGGTTACCTTATGGTGATAGATTGAGTAGACTGGGTCTTTACTCGTTGGAGTTCAGAAGGATGAGGGGTGATCTTGTAGAATAATTTAAAATAATGAAAGGGATAGACAAGATAGAGGCAGAGAGGTTGTTTCCACTGGTCGGGGAGACTAGAACTAGGGGGCACAGCCTCAAAATACGGGGGAGCCAGTTTAAAACCGAGTTGAGAAGGAATTTCTTCTCCCAGAGGGTTGTGAATCTGTGGAATTCTCTGCCCAAGGAAGCAGTTGAGGCTAGCTCATTGAATGTATTCAAATCACAGATAGATAGATTTTTAACCAATAAGGGAATTAAGGGTTATGGGGAGCGGACGGGTTAGTGGAGCTGAGTCCACGGCCAGATCAACCATGATCTTGTTGAATGTTGGAGCAGGCTCGAGGGGCTAGATGGCCTACTCCTGTTCCTAATTCTTATGTTCTTATGTTCTTATGTTCAATGAAGAGCAGCAGCTATCTAGAATGCTGGATATACATTTGTGGGAAATGCTGTAAATATTTTTAAGTAGTTTTTATGTAAAATATAGGTTTTGTTCCCCCCAAAAAACTTTAACTTTTAGCTCCATTTCCCAAGATGGCGCCGTTATCGGCGATTTTGATTGGACTCGATCAGGTAAGGCAAGCTTTTTCAAATCGGTATTTAGCACTGTCCTTAAAAATATCCTTACTGGGGAAACTCGCAATCACGGCGTTATCATTGGGTTTGACCCCGAGTGATGTTGCAAAAACGGTTCTCAAAAAAATCGGCCCTTATTTTTTAAGGTTGACGTTACACCACTGGCGAAACTAGCAAAATGGCCTTAAATTTATTTCGCTCCAAAAAAATACCTTTAGCTCCAAAAAATGGAGCTAAATTGATCCTTACGGTGGCAAATTTCAGGACCTACTTCCCTTTGCTGATTCTTTACGTCCTCCTCACAATTTGCTTTCCCAGCTATTTTTGTATCGTCTGCAAATTTGGCTACATTACACTCGGGGTGCAGGAGGGGTCCATTCAGCCCATCGATCCTGTTACATTAGGAACATGAGGAGGTCATTCAACCACTTGAGCCTATTAAAAAGGAACAGAAGGAGGCCATTTAGCCTCTCGAGGTTGTTACACAGGAACAGGAGGTTTCCATTCAGCCCCTCAAACCTGTTGCAAAGGTACAGGGGTAGGCCAATCAGCCCCTTGAGCCTGTTGTATTAGGAACAGGAGGAGGCAATTCAGACCCTCGAGCCCTTTACGTTAGGAATAGGAAGATGCCATTCAGCCCCTCCAGGTTGGTAAAGGAGGAACAGGAGTAGGTCATTAAGCCCCTTGAGCATGTTGCACAGTAACATAGGAAAGCCATTCATCCCTCTAGCCTGTTACAGTAGGAACAGGAGGAAACTTCAGACCCTCGAACCTGTTACATTAGAAACAGGAGGTACACATTTAGCCCCATGAGGCTGTTACAAAGCAACAGGAGGAGGCCATTCAGCCTCTTGAGCCTGTTACACAGGAACATGGGTCGGCCATTCAGTCCTTTGAGACTGTTAGTTTAGGAACAGGATCTCGCCATTCAGCCCCCTCGAGCCTGTTACACAGCAACAAGGGTAGGCCATTCAGCCCATCGAGCCTGTTACACAGCAACATGGGTAGGCCATTCAGCCCCTCAAGCCTGTTACACAGCAAAATGGGTGGGCCATTCAGCCCCTCAAGAATTTAACATTCGGAACAGTAGGGGACCATTCAGCCCCTCGAGTCCTTTACATTAGGAAAAGGGGGAGGCCATCTAGCCGCTTGAACCAGTTACATAGCAAGGGGAGAATGCCATTCATCCCCTCAAGCCTCTTACATAGGAGCAGGAGGAGGACGTTCTGCACCTTGAGTTTTTTAGATTTGGAACAGGAAGTCGCCATTCAGCCTCTGGAGCCTGAGGGAAACATGCAGCCCTTCGAACTTGTAACAAAGGAACAGGAGTTGCCAATTCAGCCACTCAAGCCTGTGACATTAGGAATAGGAGGAGGTCATTCAGCCCCTCGAGCCTGTTACATAGCAACAGGAGGAGCCCCTTCAGCCCATCGATCCTGTTACATTAGGTACAGGTGGAGGCCATTCAGCCACTCGAGCCTGTTACAAAGGAATTGGGGTAGGCCATTCAGCTCCTCAAGCCTGTTACATCAGGAACAGAAGGCAGCCATTCAGCCCCTTGAATTTTTTACATAACAACAGGAGGACGCCATTCTGTCCCTCGCGCCTGTTACATTAGAAACAGGAAGTGGCCATTCAGCCTCTCGAGCCTGTTAAATTAGGAACAAGAGAAGGCCATTCAGCTCCTCAAGCCTGTTACATTAAGAACAGGATAAGGACATTCAGCCCCTTGAGCCTGTTACATTTGGAACAGCAGAATGCTCCTTGAGTTTTTTTAGATTAGGGGCAGGAAGTAGCCATTCAGCCTCTCAAGCCTGTTCCACAGGAACAGGAAAGACACATTTAGCCCCTCGAGCCTGTAACAAACAACAGGAGGTGGCCATTCAAGCCTGTTGTATGAGGAACAGGAGAAGGCCATTCAGTGCCTCTAGCCTGTTACAAACGAACAGGAGGAAGCCATTCATCCACTCGAGTCGTTAAATACCAACAATAGGAGGCCATTCTGCCACTCATGACTGTTACATTAGAAACAGGAAGTGACCATTCAGCCTATCGAGCCTGTTACATTAGGAAAAGGGGGATACCATTCTGCCTCTCGAGCCTGTTATATTTGGAACAGGAGGGACACATTCTGCTCCCTGAGCCTGTAACAAAGGAACTGGAGGTGGTCATTCAACCCCTCGAGCTTGTAGCATTAGAAAAGGAGGAGACTATTCAGTTCCGCGAGCTTGTTATATTATCAACAGGAGGAGGCCATTCAGCCCCTCGTGACTATTGGGAACAGGAGGTGTCCATTCAGCCACTCGAGCATGTTATATCGTAACAGAAGGAGGCAATTCAAGTCCCTCGAGCCTGTTATGCAGCAACATGAGTTGGCCTGTCAGCCTCTCGAGACTGTTGTATTAGGAACAGGAGGAGGTCATTCATCCTCCGTGAGACGGTTACACAGGAACAAGAAGATGCCATTCAGCCCCTTGAGACTGTTGCATTAGGAACAGGAGGAGGCTAGTCAGTCGCTCAAATTTTCTACCGTGAAGATAGATACAAAGTATTTGTTTAATGTCTCTGCTATTCAGCCCCTTGATCCTGTTACATTAGGAACAGGGGGAGGTCAATCAGTCCGTAGAGCCTGTTACTTAGGAACATGAGTAGGCCATTAAGCCCCCACGAGTCTATTATATAGCAACATGAGTATTTGTTTAATGTCTCTGCCATTCAGTCCATCAAGCCTGTTGCAATAGGAACAGGATGATTCAGTTTGGCTCATCGAACCTGTTACATTAGAAACAGGATCTGGCCATTCAGTCCTTCGAGCCTTTCACTTTAAAAACAGGAGGAGGCTGTTCAGCCCCTCAAGCCTGTCACTGTATGTAATATAGGTTGCACCTAGTGGAAGACTGCTCCACCTAGTGGACTACTGTGATAATGCAGCCTCAAGAATAAGAATAAAAGGAATGGAACCAACTTGTCAAGTCTGAGTGTGTTGTGATGTTGTAAAGAATATACTACATTGGCGATTAGGATAGGATTTCTGGATACCCTAGCTGAAATTTGTGTTGGTAGATGATTCCAGCCAAACAACAGAAAGACTAGAGAGGTCCTTTGTTTGCAGAACAGCTAAAAATCCAAGGTAAACTACAAGCAGACTTGGTTGAACTGAAGAGTTCATATGGCCACGCCTATGGGCCATATGGATAATAGGGCGCTTGAGTGAGTTTCAATGCGACCGTGAGATGTTTGGAGCGAATTTGAGCGGCTAGAAATGTTTTTCACCGCGAATAGTATCATCAAAGTCCCCGATGATGAAAACCGTAACCGGGTGGTTCTGGAAAGGAAACAGACTATTTTCCTCATTGTAGCAGGCCTGGTGGTGTATGAAACCTTGAAAAATGTGCTTGTTCCCGTCAAGCCAAATGATACATTACTTACGGAGAACAGCACTACAGTCCTGAGCCCCTGGAAATTGCTGAAAGTTATCATTTCGGAATAAGAAATCAATTACCTGACGAGAGTATAAGTGAGTACATTGTAGCATTAAAGAAGCTGTCATTTCGGGAACTTCCAGGACCCAGCATTGTGTGACCGCCTTGTTTGTGGGATGAAAAATAAATCGATCAGAAGAAAGTTGTTGACAACTCCTAACTTGACTTTTGATTTAGCTTGTCAGACAGCTATGTCAATGGATATGGCTGACCAATATTCCCGAGAATTTCGTATCATTTTCAGTTGTCAGACAACCGAGGTGAATCGCCTGCAGGTTAAAAGTAAAAGGCAGTTGGGCCCCAAGGTCTTAGCAACTGGCCAAGGTAACAACACATTGAAGTCATGCTATCGGTGCATGGGATAACACATTGCTCAAAGTTGTCCATATGTGTTTCTTCTGCAGGAAAGCTGAGCATCTTGCGAAGGCACGCCGACTGAAGAGTAAACCCACTTTCAAGGCTATAAGTAGAAATCTCCAGAGACTACAAAGCATGGAAGGCATCATCAGGAGCACGAAGGTATCTAACAGTGATTCGCAAAGTATCATCATCCAAGTCGATGTTGCAAGAACCAAGATACCCATGGAAATCGAAACTGGTGCATCCGTGAGTGTAATACTGGAATCGCTATATCTCAATAAATTGCATGATTTCCCATTGGAGAAATCAAAGATAGAGCTGCGAGGCTACTCAGGAGAGCAAATTCCTGTGGTAGGTCACATCACCATACCGGTGAAATACAAGGATCAATTTCAGAGCTTGCCTATCTTAGTAGTGGCAGGAGACAAGCCTGCCTTATTAGGTAGAAATTGGTTGGGATCACTGAAGCTGGATTGGAGTGAGATTTTTCGTGTTGAAACGAGATTTGCATCAAAGGATGATGTCATCAAGAAGTATCCGAAGGTGTTCTGCGAAACAGGCAGTCCGATCTAAGGCTTCAAGGCGAGTGTCAGGGTGCAGAAGGACGCTAGTCCAGTTTACTGCAATCCCGTACCATACGCACTTAAGGAGAGAGTTGAGAAGAACTCAAAAGACTAGCGACTCAAGAGACTGAGAACATTGGCATGGAAATCCTGCCCGCCCCGGGTCCGTACGAAGTTTCTACAGTCCTGGGAAGGCATCAGAAAAGCTGGTTTTCAGCACGCAATGTGCATCCATTGAAAACCAGCTTTTCCGATCTGTCAAGTTTCTGGCTTGACAGATCGCGCACTTATCGGGAGCGAGGTCGTTTGCAGTGGTAAGATTACGGGATTTGCGCATATTTTGCGCAGCAAATGTACTCAAACCTCTTGTACCTGATAAAAGCAGCCGCATAGCCTACTTTTACAGGTGTAAGAATTTAAAAACATATCAAAAACATGATTAAAATAAAATTTTGATAAACATATTAATGTTAAAACCCTGCCCACTCAGGTAATTATATTTTAAACCATAATTAAAACTCTAAAAAAATCGGCAAATTTTTTTTCTTTAAAAAACATTTCTATCAACTTTAATTTCTATAGTGTATTTATGTGAGGTGTTTTTTTCAATGTTTTATGTAGTGTTTGGGTGTTTGGGGGTGTTTCTCATTCATAGTAATAGGAGTTTCATAAGTCCGAAACTCCTATTACTATGAATGAGAAAATACTTTACCATGATTGGGTGTCCAGGCCCACGTGACTCCTGCAGACGTCCCAACATGAGCGCGCTCCATTGCGCAAGAAGAGGAAGCCTCGAGTCCGGGATCTCTGGCAGGCATTCGACCAAAAGATAGGTGTGCATCTTTTTTCCTATTTTTAGCCGAATGTCCGCGGGAAGAAACAGGGATTTCTGAGCCAATATCTCTAAGATAGATCTATGTAATTGGGTTACACCCATTGTTGTTGTACCTAAGGCAGATGGTAAGGTAAGGTTGTGTGGTGATTATAAAGTAACTGAAAACCAAGTTTCAGAGGGTAATCTGCCCAATACATTGCCTAATGTAGAAGATTTCTTCACGACACTGTCGGGGGGCCAGATCATCTCAACATTGGATCTAACAAATGCCTACTTACAACTTGAACTAGATGAGGAGTCCAAATCATGCTTGACTATAAACACTCATCTTGGCCTATATCAATTTAATAGGCTACAGTTTGGAGTGCCTTCTGCCTCCGTTATATTCCATGTGATGATGAACCAGATTTTGCAAGGTATTGAATGGGTAGTATGTTATTTAGATGACATACTAATTTCAGTACCAAACAGGCAAATCCATAATAACGTTTTGAATGATTTGCTCAGAAGGTTAGAGAAGCACAGAGTCCGAGTGACTGCTCACAAGTGTGAGTTATTTCAAAATTCAATGGAGTAATTAGGACACAGAGTAGATAAAGATGGTTTACATCCAACCAGCGGAAAGCTGGATGCAATCAGAAATGCATCCACTCTCAAGAATGTGTCTGAACTTCGATCATTTTTGGATCTTTTGAACTATTATGGGAATTTCCTACCAAATTTGGCTACAGTTTTACATCCATTGAATGAACTGTTGAAAAAACAGGTCCAGTGGAAGTGGTCAGAAGAATGCGACACATTATTCAAAGAGTGTAAAAGCCAGTTGGTAGAGAGCACCATGTTAGTTCACTAGGACGTATCTAAAGAGAATCATGATAGAGGTAGAGTAAGAGAGAGAAGGGTGAAATTAAATTAGAAGGTGAGAGTGAAGAACCATCACCATAAATGGTTAAAGTGGTTACCAAGAAGAGTAGTGAAGATATATGGTCCTCACATATATTTGGTCAAGATGGTTGATCATGGATAGGTTAGGTTTGTTCACATTGATCATATTTTACCTACAGATGTTGATGGAGTTGAAAGTTGGAATGATTCGATTATTTCTGACTCATCAGATCATCATCATAGGCAGTACCTCGGAATCGAGGAAGACTTGCTTCCACTCCTGAAGTGAGTTCTTTGGTGGCTGAACAGTCCAATATGAGAGCGACAGACTCTGTCACAGGCAAGACAGATAGTCGTTGAGGGAAGGTGTGGGTGAGACTGGTTTGCCGCGTGATCTTTCCGCTGCCTTAGCTTGATTTCTGCATGCTCTCGGCGTTGAGACTCGAGATGCTCAGCGCCCTCTCAGATGCACTTCCTCCACTTAGGGCAATCTTGGGCCAGGGACTCCCAGGTGTCAGTAGGGATGTCGCACTTTATCAGGGAGGCTTCACGGGTGTCCTTGTAGCGTTTCCGCTGACCTCCTTTGGCTCGTTTGCCGTGAAGGAGCTCTGAGTAGAGCACTTGCTTTGGTAGTCTCATGTCTGACATGCAAACTCTGTGGCCTATCCAGCGGAACTGATCGAGTGTGGTCAGTGCTTCAATGCTGAGGACGTTAGCCTGGACGAGGATGCTGATGTTGGTGCGCCTGTCCTCCCAGGGGATTTGTAGGATTTTGCGGAGACATCGTTGGTGATATTTTCCCAGCAACTTGAGGTGTCTGCTGTACATGGTCCATGTCTCTGAGACATACAGGAAGGCAGGTATTACTACAGCCCTGTAGACCATGAGCTTGGTGCCAGTTTTGAGGGCCTGGTCTTCAACACCGTGGACCACTTCCCATATCTCGAGAGCCTCCTATCAACAAGAGCCGGCATCGACCAAGAAATCCAACAGTGCCTCCAGTACTCATCAGTTCGTCTTATTACAAGTACAGTATATCCTACATCAAATGTACTAGAAACAAGTCCAAGTGAAAGTCAGAATTTAAGTCGGAGTCCGAGTCAGGCAGACAAACAGTCTGAAGTTGTAGAGAATTCAATGTAGATCAAGGGTATCCCTTGGAGGAAAATTTTCCTCAGGATCAGCCTAGAATGAGTCTAAGTTCAACACCATGTTTGGAAGGTTCTGTTCGAAAGTGAAGTTATCCTCTTTGAAGCAGAAAACCAGTGGTTAAGTTTGATTTGTAAATATGGCAAAATAAGTCCATATCTTTTGTTATAGATAAACATGCAATTTATGTATGCTGAATGTTTGTTATAATTACTTCTTCATTAAGAAGGGAGAAGTGTAATATAGGTTCCACTGAGTGGACTACTGCTCCACCTAGTGGACTACTGTGATAATGCAGCCTCTGCTGTTTACAACAAGAATAAAAGGAATGGAGCCATTTTGTAAAGGCTGGAGGGTCAAAATTCACCGTCGCCGAAGGAACATCTACTGCGGGGTTTGGGAGGCCAAACAAAAAAATTGATCAACCGCCGCGCTCGGGTACTTTTCCCTTCCTGAGCCATATTCACCCCGGGGGGGGGATTTGAGCGGTGCACACTTCCGCCGGAAATGGCAAGGTGAAGCTGAAGTAAAGGAAGGTTTCCCGCAGTGAGATAATCAATGGGCAAGCCACTGGGAAACAGCCACCACAGTGATTTTCACCCACAAAACGGTAGGACATCTTCAGGCAGTGTCCCTGCAAGGTATTCGAGTTGGTGCTCGAACGTGACACCGCTGGAGTTTTGCCGCGATCAGATCCCTTTGGTACGAAAATAGTTTTATTAATTTTAGTGTTTTTATTTCAGATTCCATCATCCGCAGTATTTTGCCTTTCATATAGTTTTATTAATTATTAGTGTTTTTGTCATATTCCATCCACAGTATTTTGCTTTTCATAGAGTTTTATTAATTATTAATGTTTTTATGTCATATTCCATCATCTTCAGTATTTTGCTTTTTAAACAGTTTTATAATTGTTTTGGCTCCATTAAACCTACTGAGTGCTGCTCAGAGGTTTTCATATACTGTTGTGCAACTTTCAGGTCTGACTCTTTAATGGAGGCCTCTGGACTGCAGAGACCTGCTTGGCAGGGTTCACCCGAGGATAGGAGGAGTGTTGGGATGGTGACATCTGGTACACCTGGTCAGAAGCAAGCCAGCACACAAGAGAAAGCTTCGCCATCAGCACCATGCAGACAGGCAGTGGGAAGGGAGGCAGCAGCCATGATTCGTTCATTCTGTGCCAGACCAGTGTGCCTGCGATCTTCACCAGCCCAAATCAGGATTGCGGTTGGCTGCTTGGGGACAAGGGATATCCCCTGTCCATTTGACTGCTCACTCCACTGCAGAACCCCAGGACAGTGCCAGAGCATGCATACAATGATGCTCATTGTGCCACCAGATGCATCATTGAGCAGTGCATAGGCATCCTTAAGCAAAGGTTACAATGCCTGGACCGCTCTGGTGGCACCTTGCAGTACTCTCTTCAACAGGTCTCTATAATCATCGTGGTCTGCTGCATGCTGCACAACCTGGCCATCATGAGGTGATAGCCGCTGGAGGTCGAGCCAGCAGTACCAGCGGAGGAGGAGGAGGCACAGGAGGAGGATGAGGAGGAGGAAGAGGAGGACATGTTACCCCAGAGCTAGGACACGTCGACCCAGCTCCACCCTGAAAGGGCCGGGTGCAGACTGGCCTGCACCCTCCTGGGAGGGTGTCTGACACCTTCCCTTATGTACTGGCAGTCTGCCAGGTCTCCCCGTGTCAGGAAACAGTATTCTTCTTCTGTCGTCCACACCATCCATCAGTGTCTCCAGCTCCATCTGTTGGCTCTCCTTGCACCTCTTACACCAGCCATCCTTCTAAACTCCTTCCAAACTCCAAACTCCGTCCCTCTCAGGGCCTTGCTGCAAACCCTGAGATTTCTCAGTGGTGATAACGCTCAAATTAAGACAACCATACCGTTGAAAAATCCCCTTTGAAAGGGTTCATTAGTGCTAGAAGCCATTTTTTCATTTTTGGAGCTGAATATGTTGCCAGCCACAAACATTTTTTGGCACTAATGGTCACTAAAAAGTGGGGGAGCACCAGCTTTCCAGCAGTAATGAAGTTCGGGCCCTGATTGTGTTGTGATGTATTAAAGAATATTCTACACTTTAGGAACAGGATCTGGCCGTTCAGCCCCTCAAGTTTTTTTACATTAGGAACATGGGTAGGGCATTCAGTCCCTCGAGTCTGTTACGTTAGGAACAGGAGGCGGCCATTCAGCCATTTGAGCCTGTTACATTGGAACAGGAGGAGGCCATTCAGGTCCCTCGAGATTGTTATAGGAACAGAGAAACATAGAAAATAGGTGCAGGAGAAGGCCATCCGGCCCTTCGAGCCTGCACCACCATTCAATAAGATCATGGCTGATCATTCCTTCAGTACCCTGTTCCTGCTTTTTCTCCATACCCCTTGGTCCCTTTAGCTGCAAGGGCCATATCTAACTCTGCCTTGAATATATCCAATGAACCGGCATCAACAACTCAGCAACATGAGATGGCCTGTCAGCCTCTTGAGACTGTTGTCGTCAGAAAAGGAGGAGGCTATTCAGCTGCTCAAATCTTCTGCTGTGAAGACAGATACAAAGGGCCCAAGTTTCGGCCTCAGTTGCTCCTGATTTTTTGGAGCAACTGGTGTAGAACGGAGTATCTTAGAAATTCAAATTCTCGGCATTTAGTTTGCTCCAGTTCCAGTCATTTAGAACAGTTTCACTTTGGAACAGAATTTTTTTCAAAAGGGGGCGTGTCCGGCCACTTACGCCTGTTTTCAAAGTTTCGGCAGTGAAAACTAACTAACCAGTTACTCCAAACTAACTTAGAATGGAGTAACTGAAGGTTTTTGTACGCTCGAAAAAACCTTGTCTACACTTTAGAAAATCAGGCGTAGGTTAGGTTACAAATCAGGCGTAGGGAATGGGGGGTGGTTTAAAGGGAAGTTTACAAACATTAAACACTTCAGTTTTACAAATAAAGAGCCATCATCAATAATAAATGATAAAAACATCAATAAATCAACCAATAAATCAATCAAAACAAATTAATAAGAAATAATGTTTTTTTTAAATCAACAAATAAAACATTTTCTACTTATCAACTGCAGCACCGGGAGCCCTCCAACAGCGTGCTGGGATGCCCCGGGGAAGGGGAAGGGGGTGGGAGGAGAAGGGGAAGGGGGGAGGGGAAGGGGGGGAGGAGGAGAGGGGGAGGAGGAGAAGTGGAAAGTGGGGGAGAGGGGTGGGGGGGGAGGGGGAGGGGAAGGGGGGAGGGGAAGGGGGGGAGGAGGAGAGGGGGAGGAGGAGAAGGGGAAAGTGGGGGAGAGGGGTGGGTGGGGAGGGGGAGGCTGAACTGGGGGGGCGGGGGGGAGCATGAACGGGCTGGGCCCAAGACTTCGGGCAGGGCCCATCCCCAGCACCAGATTTACAGGTAGGTGGTGTTGGGTCGGGTCGGGTCCGGGGTCGGGAGCGCGGGTCGGGTCGGGGGGGGGGGGTGGTGGGAGGGAGGTCGGTTCGGTTCGGATTGGGGGGGTGGGGGGAGTGCGGGTCGGGTCCAGTCCGGTCCGGGGGCGGAGGGGGGGGGAAGCGGGAGTCGGGTCGGGTCAGGAGGAAGCAGGAGCTGGGCGTGGGAGGAGCCTTATGCACGCAGTCCCAGTGAGGCCATTCGGACAGGGCTAGGGGCTGCGTGCTTCGGGCCCCTCCCACACAGTTTTGGGCGCCTGGAGCTACTGCACATGCGCGCCCACTGTAGCGGGCATGTGCAGAGGTCCCGGCACTGTTTTCAGCACAGGGACCTAGCTCCACCCCCCACAGCTCGTGCTGCGCCGCGCCGAGGGCCAGAGGACCAGCAGGGAGCCGGAGAATCTGGAAGTTTTTTTTAGGCGCACTTTGTGGCGTGAAAAACGGCCGTCCAGGTCCGGGCTGCGCCGTTCTAGGTGTGGCCTGAAACTTGGGCCCAAAGTATTTGTTTAATGTCTCTGTCATTCAGTTCCTCGAGCCTGCTACATTAAGAACATGAGCAGGCCATTGAGCACCCTCGAGTCTATTATACAGCAACATGAGATTGCCTGTCAGCTTCTCAAGCCTGTTGCATTAGGAACAGGATGATTCAGTTCAGCTCATCGAGCCTGTTACTTTAGGAATAGGAGGAGGCCATTCAATCCTTCGAGCCTTTTACTTTAGGAACAGGAGGAGGCCATTCAATCCTTCGAGCCTTTTACTTTAGGAACAGGAGGAGGCCATTCAATCCTTCGAGCCTTTTACTTTAGGAACAAGAGGAGGCCATTCAGCCCCTCAAGCCTGTTACTTTAGGAACAGGACCTGGCCATTCAGCTCCTCGAGTTTTTTTTGTATTAAGAACATCAATAGGCCATTCAGTCCCTCAAGCCTGTTACTTTAGGAACAGGATCTAGCCATTCAGTCCCTCGAGTTTTTTTTACATTAGGAACAGCATATGGCCAATCAGCCCCTTGAGCCAGTTACATAGGAACACGATAACGCCATTCAGCCCCTCAAGTCTCTTACATAGGAGCAGGAGAAGGCCATTCTGCCCCTTGAGTTTTTTTAGAAATAAAACAGACAGTGGCCAATCAGCCTCTCGAGCCTGTTACACAGGAACACATTGAGCCCCTCGAGCCTGTAACAAAGGAACAGGAGGTGGCTGTTCAGCCCCTATAATCTGTTGTATTAGGAACAGGACCCCACCATCACAGAAGACAGTCTTCATCCAATTCGATTCACTCCACATGATATCAAGAAACGGCTGAGAGCACTGGTTACAGCAAAGGCTATTTGCCCCGACAAAATCCCGGCTTTTGTGCTGAAGATATGTGCTCCAGAACTAGCTGTGCCTCTAGCCAAGCTGTTTCAGTACAGCTACAACACTGACATCTATCCGACAATGTGTAAAACTGCCCAGGTATGTCTTGTCCACAAACGCAGGATAAATCCAATCTGGGCAATTACCGTCCCACCAGTCTACTCTCAATCATCAGCAAAGTGATGGAAGATGTTGTCAACAGTGCTAGCAGGCGGCATTTACTCACCGATGCCCAGTTTGGGTTCCGCCAGGACCACTCGGCTCCAGACCTCATTACAGCCTTGGTTCAAACATGGACAAAAGAGTTGAATTCCAGAGATGAGGTGGCATTTGACTGAGTGTGGCATCAAGGAGCCCGAGTAAAATTGAAGTCAATGGGAATCATAGGCAAAACTCTCTACTGGCTGGAGTCATACCTAACTCAAAGAAAGGTGGTTGTGGTGCTTGGAGGTTAATCATCACAGCCCAGGACATCGCTGCAGGAGTTCCTCAGGGCAGTGTTCTAGGCCCAACCATCTTCAGCTGACCTTCCCTCCATCATAACGTCAGAAGTGTGGATGATCGAAGAGCCGGAGGAGGGAGCGTGGGTTGGAGGGAGCATGTGTTGGAGGGAGCGTGGGTTGGGGGACACTCAATGATCGAAGGGCCGGAGGAGAGAGCAGGGGTGGCTCCTTCCAGCCTCTCCTCCACACCCCCCACACGCACCCTCCCACCCACATCCCCCCAACACACACAGCCCCCTCCCACCCCCCCACACACACACACCCCTCCCACCCACCCCCACACACACACACACACTCTCACCCCCTCCCAACACACATAACCCCTCCCACCCCCTCACACACACACACACCCTCCCACCCCCACCTCCACACACACCCTCCCACCCCCACCCCCACACACGCACACCCCACCCCTCCCACACACACCCCCCCCACTCCCACACACCCCCCCCACTCCCACACATATACACACACAGACACACACCACACACCCACCCCCCCCACCCCGTACCCCTCACTGTCAGATACAGAGAGAGAGAGACACTACAGAGAGAGACACTGACAGAGACACCTTCTCTTCACATAAAGGTAGGACTTCTATTTTTTATTGATTGATTACTTATTACTTTGGTCTTGGTGCTTTAGATGCAGGGTTCCTTCTATTTTTTATTAATTAATTACTTATTACTTTTTGTGCTTCGTTTAGTGCTTGGTGCTTTAAATGTACTGCTTTGTTTTGTGCTTAGTGCTTTAAATGTACTTTGCTTCTTTAATGTTGTTGTGAAGGTGTTTATGGAAAATCCTCTAACTTCCCTTACCCCCCGCTGTTGTGATGTTGATGTGTCCTTTGTGTTTAATGCTTCCCACCCGCCCTCTCTAGCTGTGCCTGCACTAAACTTAACTCTAGGTAAGGTTTTTCAGAACTTACAAAAGTGGACACTTACTCCATCCTAAGTTAGTTTGTAGTAAGTTTTCACTGCCAAAACTTGCAAAACAGGCCTGAGTGGCTGGACACACCCGCTTTTGAAAAAAAAGTACCTTACCTAAAGCCAACCTAAACTAACTCACTAGAACTGGAGCAAACTAATATTCGAGAATTTCAATTTCTAACATACTCCAAACTAAACTAGTTGCACCAAAAAACTAGGAGCAACTCCACCCGAAATTTGGGCCCAGGAGCAGGCCATTCAGACACTCGAGCCTATTTCAAAGGAACAGGAAGAGGCCATTCAGCTCCTTGAGTTTGTTACATTTGGAACAGGAGGAGACTCGAGGCTATTACATTAGAGAAAGTTTGGCCCAGTGTTAGCATGCAGGTACAGCAAGTAATTAGGAAGGCAAATGAAATGTTAGCCTTTACTGCAAGGGGGATGGAGTATAAAAGAAAGGTTGAGCGGGTTGTGCCTATACTCATTGAAGTTTAGAAGAATGAGACGTGATCTTATTGAAACATAAAAGATTCTGAGGGGGCTTGACAGGATAGATGCAGAGAGGAATTTTCACCTCGTGGGGGAATCTAGAACTAGGGAGCATAGTTTCAGAATGAGGGGTCGCCCATTTAAAACAGAAATGAGGAGGAATTCATCTGTCAGATGGTCATGAACCTTTAGAATTCTCTACCCCAGAGAGCTGTGGAGGCTGGGTCATTGAATATATTTAAGGTGGAGGTGGAAAGATTTTTGAATGATAAAGGAGTCAAGGGTTATGGGAAGCAGACAGAGAAGTAGAGTTGAGGTCAAGATCAGATCAGATATGATCTTATTGAATGGCGGAGCACGCTTGAGGAGCCAAATGGCCTACGCCTGCTCCTATTTCTTATGTTCTTATGTAGAAGGTGCCCATTCAGCCTCTCGAACCTGTTACGTTAGGATTTTGAGCCTGTTATCCAGTAACATAAGAGGGCCTATCGGCCTGTCGAGCTGCTCAACCTATCTTCATAAGACAACCCCTTCATCCCAGGAATCATCCTCATGAACCTCTGAACTGCCTCCAATGCAACAGTATCCCTCTTTAAATAAGGAGACCAAAATTTTATGCAGTACTCACCAACACCCTGTACAGTTGTAGCAGGACTTCCCTACTTTTAGACTCCATTCCCCTTGCAATAAAGGCCAACATTTAATTTGCCCTCCTGATTACTTGCTGTACCTGCATGCTAACATTTTGTGTTTCATGTACAAGGACCCTCAGATCCTTCTGTACCGCAGCATTTTGTAATCTCTCCCTATTTAAAATAATAATTTGCTTTTTTTTTTCTACTGAAGTACATAACCTCACATTTTCCCACATTTTACTCGCTTAACCTATCTATGTCCCTTTGCAGATTCTTGACATCCTCCTCACAACTTGCTTTCCCACCTATTTTTGTATCATCAGCAAACTTGGCTACATTACACTTGGTCCCTTCCTACAAGTCATGAATATAGATTGTAAATAGTTGAGGCCCCAGGACTGAAACTTGTGGCACCCCACGAGTTACAGTTTGCCAACCAGAAAATTACTCATTTATCCCGACTCTCTGTTTTCTGTTGGCTAGCCAATCCTCTATCCATCCTAATATATTACCCCCAACCCCGTGAGCTTTTATCTTGTGCAGTAACCTTTCATGTGGCACCTTATCGAATGCCTTCTGGAAATCCAAATACAAGACATCTACTGGTTCCCCTTTATCTACCCTGCTTGTTACATCTTCAAAGAACTCCAGCAAATTTGTCAAACATGATTTCCCTTTCATAAAACCATACTGACTCTGCTTGACTGTATTATGATTTTCTAAATGTCCTGCTACTACTTTCTTAATAATGGGCTCCAGCATTTTCCCAATATCAGATGTTAGGCTAACTGGTCTATAGTTTCCTGCTTTCTGTCTCCCTCCTTTCTCAAATAGGAGCATTACATTTGCAGTTTTCCAATCTGCTGGAACTCTTCAAAATCTAAACATTTTGGTAGATTATAACCTGTTCCTAATGTAACAGGTTTGAGAAGCTGAATGGCCTCCTCCTGTTTATAATGTAACAAGCTCGAGGGCTGAATGGCCTATCAGTGTTCCTATGTAACAGGCTCAAGGGGCAGAATGGCCTCTTCCTGTTCCTGTGTAACAGGCTCGAGGATGATGAATGGCCTACCCATGTTCCTATGTAACAGGCTCGAGTGGCTGAATGGCCTCCTCCTGTTCCTAAAGTAACAGGTTCGATGGGCCTAATGGTCTCTTCCCGTTGTTATGTAACAGGCTCGAGGGACTGAATCACCTACCCCTGTTCCTTTCCAACAGCTTCGAGGGGCTGAATGGCCTGCTCCTGTTCCCAATGTAACATTATCGATTCGCTGAATGGCCACCTCTTGTTCCGAATGTAACAAACTCAAGGGGCTGAATCGCCTTCTTCGATTCCTAATGTAACAGGATTGATAGGCTGAATGGACCCCACCTGTTCCTAATGTAATGGGCTCAAGGGACTGAATGGCCTACCCTTGTTCCTAACATAACAAACTCAAGGGGAAGAATGGCCTACTCCTGTTGCTGCGTAACAGGCTTGAGGGGTCTGAATGGCCAGACCCTATTCCTAATATAACAGGCTCGAGGGGCTGAATGGCCTCCTCCTGTACCTAATGTAAATGTTTCAAAAGATTGAACGACCTACCCCCTGTTCCTATTTAACAGGCTCAAGGTGCTGAATTGAATTCTCCTAATGCAACTGGCTTGATGGGCTGAATGGTCTCCTGCTTTTCATATGTAACAGCCTCGAGAGGCTGACAGGCCATTTCATGTTGCTGTATAACAGGTTCGCGATGGCTCAAAGGCCTGCTCATGTTCCTAATGTAACAGGCTTGAGGGGCTGATTGGCAGATACATTAAACAAATACTTTGTATCCGTCTTCATGGTAGAAGATTTCAGCAGCCGTATAGCCTCCTCCTGTTCCTAATACACTATTCTCGAGGGGCTGAATTACATCCTCCTGTTCCTGTGTAACAGTCTCAAGGAAGGTGAATGGCCCCTTGCTGTTCCTATGTAACAAGCTCACGAGGCTGAGAGGCCATTGCATGTTGCTGCATAACAGGCTCGAGAGGCTTAAATGGCTTCCTCCTGTTCCTTTGAAACAGGATTGAGTGGCTGAATGGCCTGCTCCTGTTCCCAGTGTAACATTATCGATTGGCTGAATGGCCTCCTCCTGTTCCTAATGTGAAAAAGTCAACAGGCCGAATGGCCTCTTCCTGTTACTAACATAACAAACTCAAGGAGCTGAATGGCCTCATCCTGTTCCTAATGTAACAGTCTCTGACTCTTCCCTTCCATCCCCGAGCTTACCGAGTCAAACTTTCTCTAATGTAACTGGCTCGAGAGTCTCTTCCTGTTCCAGCTGCAACAAACTCAAGAATGATCTCCTCCTGTTCCTTTGAAACAGGCTTGAGAGGCTGAATGGCCTCCTTCTGTTCCTTTGCAGGGTTCAAGGGGCTGAATGGAATCTTCCTGTTCCTGTGTAACAGCCTTGAGAGGCTGTTACATTAGGAACAGGAGGAGACCATTCAGCCCCTTGAGTTGTTACGTTAGGAACAAGAGGAGGCCATTCGCCAATCAATAATTTTACATTGGGAGGAGGAGCAGGCCAATCAACCACTCGAGCCTGTTTCAAAGGAACAGTAGGAGCCGATTCAGCTCCTTGAGTTTGTTACATTAGGTTGGCGAGGAGGCCATTCAACCCCTCAAACCTGTTGCATTTGAAACAGGAGGAGGCCATTCAGCATCTTGAGGTTGTTACATAGGAACAGGAGGATTCCATTCAGCTCCTCAAACCTGTTGCAAAGTAACAGCGGTACGGCATTCAGCCCCTCTAGCCTGTTACATTAGTAACAGGAGGAGGCCATTAAGCCCCTCGAGCCTGTTGTATTCAGAACAGGAGGAGGCCATTCAGCCCCTCTAGCCAGTTACATTAGCAACAGGAGGAGGCCATTAAGCCAATCCTGTTAATTTAGGAACAGGAGGAGGCCATTCATAGAAACATAGAAACATAGAAAATAGCTGCAGGTGTAGGCCATTCGGCCCTTCGAGACTGCACCACCATTCAATAAGATCATGGCTGATCATTCCCTCAGTACCCCTTTCCTGCTTTCTCTCCATACCCATTGATCCTCTTAGCGGTAAGGGCCATATCTAACTCCCTCTTGAATATATCCAATGAACCGGCATCAACAACTCTCTGCGGCAGGGAATTCCACAGGTTAACAACTCTCTGAGTGAAGAAGTTTCTCCTCATCTCAGTCCTAATTGGCCTACCCCTTATCCTAAGACTATGTCCCCTGGTTCTGGACTTCCCCAACATCGGGAACATTCTTCCCACATCTAACCTGTCCCGTCCCGTCAGAATCTTATACGTTTCTATGAGATCCCCTCTCATCCTTCTAAACTCCAGTGCATAAAGGCCCAGTTGATGCAGTCTCTCCTTATATGACAGTCTAGCCATCCCTGGAACTAGTCTGGTGAACCTTCGCTGCACTCCCTCAATAGCAAGAACATCCTTCCTCAGATTAGGAGACCAAAACTGAACACAATATTCCAGGTGAGGCCTCACTAAGGCCCTGTACAACTGCAGTAAGATCTCCCTGCTCCAATACTCAAATCCCCTAGCTATGAAGGCCAACATACCTTCTTCACCGCCTGCTGTACCTGCATGCCAACCTTCAATGAATGATGTACCATGACAACCAGGTCTCGTTGCACCTTCCCTTTTCCTAATCTGCCGCCATTCAGATAATATTCTGCCTTCGTGTTTTTGCCCCCAAAATGGATAACCTCACATTTATCCACATTATACTGCATCTGCCATGTATTTTCCCACTCACCTAACCTGTCCAAGTCACCCTGCAGCCTCTTAGCATCCTCCTCACAGCTCACACTGCCACCCAGTTTAGTGTCATCTGCAAACTTGGAGATATTACACTCAATTCCTTCATCCAAATCGTTAAGGTATATTGTAAAGAGCTGGGATCCCAGCACTGAGCCCTGCGGCTCTCCATTAGTCACTGCCTGCCATTCTGAAAAGGACCCGTTTATCCCGACTCTCTGCTTCCTGTCTGCCAACCAGTTCTCTATCCACGTCAGTACATTACCCCCAATATCATGCGCTTTGATTTTGCACACCAATCTCTTGTGCGGAACCTTGTCAAAGACCTTTTGAAAGTCCAAATACACCACATCCACTGGTTCTCCTTTGTCTACTCTGCTAGTTACATCCTCAAAAAATTCCAGAAAATTCGTCAATCATGATTTCCCTTTCATAAATCCATACTGACTTGGACCGATCCTGTCACTGCTTTCCAAATGCGCTGCTCTTTCATCTTTAATGATTGATTCCAACATTTTCCCCACGACTGATTCAGCCCCTCGAGCATGTTACATTAGGATCAGGAGGCGCCCAATCAGCCACTCGAGCCTGTTACACCAGAACATGGTTCGGTCATTTATCTCTTTGTTTGTTACATTAGGAACAGGAGAAGGAAAGTCAGCCCCTCGAGCCTGTTATGCAGCAACAAGAGATGGCCTTTTCGCCTCTCAATCTTGTTACCAAGGAACAGCAGTAGGCCATTCACCCTCCTTGAGACTGTTACACAGGAACAGGAGGATGTCATTCAGCCCCTTGAGAATAATGTATTAGAAACAGGTGGAGGCTATACAGCTGCTCAAATCTTCTACCATGAAGACAGATACAAAGTATTTTTTTAATGTATCTGCCAATCTGTCAGTCTCTCGAGCCTGTTAAATATGAAAAGCAGGAGGTAGGCCATGCAGTCCTTCGAGCCTTTTACAGTAGGAACAGGAGGAGGTCATTCAGCCCCTCGAGTCGATTTCATTAGGAACAGGATCTGGCCATTCAACCCTCTCGAGCCTGTTATGCAGCAAATGGAGTAAGCCATTCTGCTCCTTGGGCTTTTTACATGAGGGACAACGATAGGCCATTCAGTCCCTCGAGCCCGTTAGGTTAGTAACAGTATGAGACCATTCAGCCACTCAAGCCCTTTACATTAGAAAAAGGGGGTTGCGATTAAGCCCCTTGAGCTTGTTACATTAGAAACAGGAAGAGGCCATTCTGCCCCTCAGACCAGTTCATAGGAATAAAATAACGCCATTCAGCCCCTCGAGCTTCTTACATCAGAACAGGAAGTGGCCATTCAGCCTCTCGAGCCTGTTACACAGGAAGTGGATGGAAACATTCTGCCTCTCGAGCTTGTAACAAAGGAACAGGACGTGGCCATTCAGTTCCTCGAGCCTCATGTATTTGGAACAGGATGAGGCCATTCAGTCCCTCAAGCCTGTTACATAGCAACTGAACACTGAGCCTCGATCCTGAACACTGAGCCTCGACTCTGAACACTGAGCCTAGACGCTGAACACTGAGCCTTGATCCTGAACACTGAGCCAAGACCCTGAAAACTGAGCCAAGACACTGAACACTGAGCCGAGACACTGAACACTGAGCCTAGACCCTGAACACTGAGCCTAGACACTGAACACTGAGCCTTGATCCTGAACACTGAGCCAAGACCCTAAAAACTGAGCCAAGACACTGAACACTGAGCCTAGACAGTGAACACGGAGCCTAGACCCTGAACACTGAGCCTTGAATCTGAACATTGAGCCGAGAACCTGAACTCTGAGCCGAGATCCTGAACACTGAGCCTCGACACTGAACAATGAGCCGAGACACTAAATATTGAGCCGAGAACCAGAACACTGAGTCTTGATACTGAACACTGAGCCTAGATCCTGAACACTGAGTCTCGACCCTGAACATTGAGCCTTGACACTGAACACTGAGCCGAGACCCGGAAAACTGAGCCTCGACCCTGAACACTAAGCCTAGACCCTGAACACTGAGCCAAGACACTGAACACTGAGCCTCACCCCTGAACACTGAGCCGAGACACTGAACACTGAGTCTAGAC
Organism: Pristiophorus japonicus; assembly: GCF_044704955.1. NCBI lineage: Eukaryota > Metazoa > Chordata > Chondrichthyes > Pristiophoridae > Pristiophorus > Pristiophorus japonicus. Next base: position 69,634,796 of record NC_091981.1, read on the forward strand.
ACTGAAAACTGAGCCGAAACCAAGAACACTGAGTCTAGACAGTGAGCAATGAGCCTAGACACTGAACACTGAGCCTCGACCCTGAACATTGAGTCGAGACACTGAACACTGAGCCTGGACCCTGAACACTGAGTCTAGACACTGAACACTGAACCTAAACACTGAAAACTGAGCCTCGACACTGAACACTGAGCCTTGACCCAGAACACTGAACCTAAACACTGAACACTGAGCCGAGACCCTGAATACTGAGCCTCGACACTGAACACTGAGCCTCGACCCCGAACACTGAGCCGAGACCCTGAACACTGAGCCTAGACACTGAACACTGAACCTAAACACTGAACACTGAGCCTCGACCCTGAATACTGAGCCTCGACACTGAACACTGAGCCTAGACACTGAACACTGAGCTTCGACACTGAACACTGAGCATCGACCCCGAACACTGAGCCTAGACGCTGAACACGGAGCCGAGACGCTGAACACTGAGCCTCGACCCCGAACACTGAGCCTAGACACTGAACACTGAGCCTCGACACTGAACACTGAGCCTTGACCACGAACACTGAGCCTAGATGCTGAACACTGAGCCGAGACGCTGAACACTGAGCCTAGACGCTGAACACTGAGCCTAGACGCTGAACACTGAGCCTCGACTCTGAACACTGAGCCACGACACTGAACACTGAGCCTAGACTCTGAACACTGAGCCGAGACACTGAACACTGAGCCTCGACACTGATTACTGAGCCGAGACACTGAAAACTGAGCCTCGACCCTTAACACTGAACCTAGATCCTGAACACTGAGCCTAGACTCTGAACACTGAGCCGAGACACTGAACACTGACCCTTGACACTGAAAACTGGGCCTAGACCCTGAACACTGAGCCTCGACCCTGAACACTGAGCCTAGACCCTGAAAACTGAGCCTAGACCCTGAACACTGAGCCTGGACACTAAACACTGGGCCTAGATCCTGAACACTGAGCCTAGACCCTGAACACTGGGCCTAGACACTGAACACTGAGCCTGGTCCCTGAACACTGAGCATTGACCCTGAACACTGAGCCTAGACCCTGAACACTGAGCCTCGACCCTGAACACTGAGCCTAGACCCTGAACACTGGGCCTAGACACTGAACACTGTGACTCGACCCTGAACACTGAGCCTAGACACTGAACACTGAGCCTGGTCCCTGAACACTGAGCATTGACCCTGAACACTGAGCCTAGACCCTGAACACTGAGCCTCGACACTGAACACTGAGCCGAGACCCTGAACACTGAGCCTCGACCATGAACACTGAGCCTAGACACTGAACACTGAGCCTCGACCCTGAACACTCAGCCTTGACACTGAAAACTGAGCTTCGACACTGAACACTGGAGTCGAGACACTGAACACTGAGCCTGGACCCTGAACACTGAACCTAGACCCTGAACACTGAGCCTTGACCCTGAAAACTGGGCCTAGACACTGAACACTGAGCCTCGACCATGAACACTGAGCCTGGATACTGAACACTGAGTCTGGTCCCTGAACACTGAGCATAGACCCTGAACACTGAGCCTTGACCCTGAACACTGAGCATTGACCCTGAACACTGAGCCTAGACCCTGAACACTGAGCATTGACCCTGAACACTGAGCCTCGACCCTGAACACTGAGCATTGACCCTGAACACTGAACCGAGACACTGAACACTGAGCTTCGACACTGAACACTGAGCCTAGACCCTGAACACTGAGCCTTGACACTGAAAACTGAGCCTAGACACTGAACACTGAGCCTAGACACTGAACACGGAGTCCACATACTGAACACTGAGCCTCGACCCTGAACACTGAGCCTAGATTCTGAACACTGAGCCTAGTCCCTGAAAACTGAGCCGAGACCCTGAACACTGAACCGAGACCCTGAACACTGGGTCTAGGCACTGAACACTGAGCCTAGACCCTGAACACTGAGCCGAGACCCTGAACACTGGGCCTAGGCACTGAAAACTGAGCCTCGACCCTGAACACAGAGCCTAGACACTGAACACTGAGCCTGGTCCCTGAACAATGAGCCAAGACACTGAACACTGAGCCTCGACCCTGAACACTGAGCCTCGACCCTGAACACTGAGCATTGACCCTGAACACTGAACCTAGACACTGAACACTGAACCTAGACCCTGAACACTAAGCCAGAACACTGAACACTGAGCCTGGACCCTCAACATTGAGCTTCGACCCTGAACACTGAGCATTGACCCTGAACACTGAGCCTAGACCCTGAACACTGAGCATTGACCCTGAACACTGAGCCTCGACCCTGAACACTGAGCATTGACCCTGAACACTGAACCGAGACACTGAACATTGAGCTTCGACCCTGAACACTGAGCCTCGGCCCTGAACACTGAGCCGAGACCTGAACACTGAGCATTGACCCTGAACACTGAGCCTAGACCCTGAACACTGAGCCTTGACACTGAAAACTGAGCCTAGACACTGAACACTGGAGTCGAGACACTGAACACTGAGCCTGGACCCTGAACACTGAGCTTCGACACTGAACACTGAGCCTAGACCCTGAACACTGAGCCTTGACACTGAAAACTGAGCCCAGACACTGAACACTGGAGTCGAGAAACTGAACACTGAGCCTGGATACTGAACACTGAGCCGAGACCCTGAACACTGAGCCTAGACACTGAACACTGACCCTAGACCCTGAACTATGAGCCTGGACGCTAAACACTGAGCCTACACCCTGGAAACTGAGCCGAGACCCTGAAAACTGAGCCAAAACGCTGAACACTGAGCCTAAACCCTGAACACTGGGCCAAGACACTGAACACTGAGCCTCGACCCTGAACACTGAGCCTAGACACTGAACACTGAGCCTGGTCCCTGAACATAGAGCCTAGACCATGAATACTGAGCCTCGACCTTGAACACTGAGCATTGACCCTGAACACTGAACGTAGGTAGACATTGAACACTGACTTCAACACTGAACACTGAGCCTTGACCCTGAACACTGAGCCTAGACCCTGAACACTGAGACTAGACCCTGAACACTGAGCCTAGACACTGAACACTGATCCTCGACCCTGAACAATGAGCCTGGACACTGAACACTGAGCCTAGACCCTGGACACTGTGCCTAGACCCTGAAAACTGAGTCTGGATACTGAACACTGAGCCGAGACACTGAACACTGAGCCGAGACACTGAACACTGAACCTGGACCCGAAACACTTAGCCGAGACATTGAACACTGAGCCTCGAGCCTGAACACTGAGTCTAGTCCCTCAATACTGAGCCTGGACCCAGAACACTGAGCCTAGATCCTGAATACATTCGCCCAGAGCCTGAACACTGAGCCTAGACCCTGAACACTGAGCCTAGACACTGAACACTGAGCCTGGTCCCTGAACAATGAGCCAAGACACTGAACACTAAGCCGGAACCCTGAACACTGAGCCTGGACGCTGGACACTGAGCCTAGACCCTGAACACTGAGACTAGACCCTGGACACTGAGCCTAGACACTGAACACTGAGCCTGGATACTGAACACTGAGCCGAGACCCTGAACACTGAGCATTGACCCTGAACACTGAACCTAGACACTGAACACTGAACCTAGACCCTGAACACTGAGCCTCGACTCTGAACATTGAGCCTCGACCCTGAACACTGAGCATTGACCCTGAACACTGAGCCTCGACCCTGAACACTGAGCATTGACCCTGAACACTGACTCTCGACACTGAACACTGAGCCTCGACACTGAACACTGAGCCCAGATACTGAACACTGAGCCTGGACCCTGAACACTGAGCCTAGACTCTGAACACTGAGCCTAGTCCCTGAAAACTGAGCCGAGACCCTGAACACTGAGCCGAGACCCTGAACACTGAGCCTAGACACTGAACACTGAGCCTGGTCCCTGAACAATGAGCCAAGACACTGAACACTGAGCCTCGACCCTGAACACTGAGCCTCGACCCTGAACACTGAGCATTGACCCTGAACACTGAACCTAGACACTGAACACTGAACCTAGACCCTGAACACGAAGCCGGAACCCTGAACACTGAGCCTGGACGCTGGACACTGAGCCTAGACCCTGAACACTGAGACTAGACCCTGGACACTGAGCCTAGACACTGAACACTGAGCCTGGATACTGAACACTGAGCCGAGACCCTGAACACTGAGCAGAGACACTGAACACTGATCCTCGATCCTGAACAATGAGCCTGGACACTGAACACTGAGCCTAGACCCTGGACACTGTGCCGAGACCCTGAACACTGAGCCTGGATACTGAACACTGAGCCGAGACACTGAACACTGAGCCGAGACACTGAACACTGAACCTCGACCCGAAACACTGAGCCTAGACCCTGAACACTGAGCCTAGACCCTGAACACTGAGCATTGACCCTGAACACTGAGCCTCGACCCTGAACACTGAGCATTGACCCTGAACACTGAACCGAGACACTGAACATTGAGCTTCGACCCTGAACACTGAGCCTCGGCCCTGAACACTGAGCCGAGACCTGAACACTGAGCATTGACCCTGAACACTGAGCCTAGACCCTGAACACTGAGCCTTGACACTGAAAACTGAGCCTAGACACTGAACACTGGAGTCGAGACACTGAACACTGAGCCTGGACCCTGAACACTGAGCTTCGACACTGAACACTGAGCCTAGACCCTGAACACTGAGCCTTGACACTGAAAACTGAGCCCAGACACTGAACACTGGAGTCGAGAAACTGAACACTGAGCCTGGATACTGAACACTGAGCCGAGACCCTGAACACTGAGCCTAGACACTGAACACTGACCCTAGACCCTGAACTATGAGCCTGGACGCTAAACACTGAGCCTACACCCTGGAAACTGAGCCGAGACCCTGAATACTGAGCCAAAACGCTGAACACTGAGCCTAAACCCTGAACACTGGGCCAAGACACTGAACACTGAGCCTCGACCCTGAACACTGAGCCTAGACACTGAACACTGAGCCTGGTCCCTGAACATAGAGCCTAGACCATGAATACTGAGCCTCGACCTTGAACACTGAGCATTGACCCTGAACACTGAACGTAGGTAGACATTGAACACTGACTTCAACACTGAACACTGAGCCTTGACCCTGAACACTGAGCCTAGACCCTGAACACTGAGACTAGACCCTGAACACTGAGCCTAGACACTGAACACTGATCCTCGACCCTGAACAATGAGCCTGGACACTGAACACTGAGCCTAGACCCTGGACACTGTGCCTAGACCCTGAAAACTGAGTCTGGATACTGAACACTGAGCCGAGACACTGAACACTGAGCCGAGACACTGAACACTGAACCTGGACCCGAAACACTTAGCCGAGACATTGAACACTGAGCCTCGAGCCTGAACACTGAGTCTAGTCCCTCAATACTGAGCCTGGACCCAGAACACTGAGCCTAGATCCTGAATACATTCGCCCAGAGCCTGAACACTGAGCCTAGACCCTGAACACTGAGCCTAGACACTGAACACTGAGCCTGGTCCCTGAACAATGAGCCAAGACACTGAACACTAAGCCGGAACCCTGAACACTGAGCCTGGACGCTGGACACTGAGCCTAGACCCTGAACACTGAGACTAGACCCTGGACACTGAGCCTAGACACTGAACACTGAGCCTGGATACTGAACACTGAGCCGAGACCCTGAACACTGAGCATTGACCCTGAACACTGAACCTAGACACTGAACACTGAACCTAGACCCTGAACACTGAGCCTCGACTCTGAACATTGAGCCTCGACCCTGAACACTGAGCATTGACCCTGAACACTGAGCCTCGACCCTGAACACTGAGCATTGACCCTGAACACTGACTCTCGACACTGAACACTGAGCCTCGACACTGAACACTGAGCCCAGATACTGAACACTGAGCCTGGACCCTGAACACTGAGCCTAGACTCTGAACACTGAGCCTAGTCCCTGAAAACTGAGCCGAGACCCTGAACACTGAGCCGAGACCCTGAACACTGAGCCTAGACACTGAACACTGAGCCTGGTCCCTGAACAATGAGCCAAGACACTGAACACTGAGCCTCGACCCTGAACACTGAGCCTCGACCCTGAACACTGAGCATTGACCCTGAACACTGAACCTAGACACTGAACACTGAACCTAGACCCTGAACACGAAGCCGGAACCCTGAACACTGAGCCTGGACGCTGGACACTGAGCCTAGACCCTGAACACTGAGACTAGACCCTGGACACTGAGCCTAGACACTGAACACTGAGCCTGGATACTGAACACTGAGCCGAGACCCTGAACACTGAGCAGAGACACTGAACACTGATCCTCGATCCTGAACAATGAGCCTGGACACTGAACACTGAGCCTAGACCCTGGACACTGTGCCGAGACCCTGAACACTGAGCCTGGATACTGAACACTGAGCCGAGACACTGAACACTGAGCCGAGACACTGAACACTGAACCTCGACCCGAAACACTGAGCCTGGACCCTGAACACTGAGCCTAGACACTTAACACTGCACCTAGACTCTGAATACTGAGCCTGGATACTGAACATTGAACCTAGACCCTGAACACTGAGCCTCGACACTAAACACTGAGTCTAGTCCCTGAATACTGAGCCTGGACCCAGAACACTGAGCTTAGATCCTGAATACATTCGCCCAGACCCTGAACACTGAGCCTCGACGCTGAACACTGAGAATTGACCCTGAACACTGAGCCGAGACACTGAACACGGAGCCTCAACTCTGAACATTGAGCCTCGACCATGAACACTGAGCCCAGATACTGAACACTGAGCCTCGACCCTGAACATTGAGCCTAGACTCTGAATACTGATCCTGGACACTGAAAACTGAGCCGCGACCCTGAACACTGAGCCGAGACCCTGAACACTGAGCCTAGACACTGATCACTGAGCCTTGACACTGAACACTGAGCATTGACCCTGAACACTGAGCCTAGACCCTGAACACTGAGCCTCGACCCTGAACACTGAGCCTAGACCCTGAATACTGGGCCTAGACACTGAACACTGTGACTCGACCCTGAACACTGAGCCTAGACACTGAACACTGAGCCTGGTCCCTGAACACTGAGCATTGACCCTGAACACTGAGCCTAGACCCTGAACACTGAGCCTCGACACTGAACACTGAGCCGAGACCCTGAACACTGAGCCTCGACACTGAACACTCAGCCTTGACACTGAAAACTGAGCCTAGACACAGAACACTGGAGTCGAGACACTGAACACTGAGCCTGGACCCTGAACACTGAACCTAGACCCTGAACACTGAGCCTCGACCCTGAAAACTGGGCCTAGACACTGAACACTGAGCCTCGACCATGAACACTGAGCCTGGATACTGAACACTGAGTCTGGTCCCTGAACACTGAGCATAGACCCTGAACACTGAGCCTTGACCCTGAACACTGAGCATTGACCCTGAACACTGAGCCTAGACACTGATCACTGAGCCTTGACACTGAACACTGAGCTTTGACACTGAATACTGAGCATTGACCCTGAACACTGAGCCTAGACCCTGAACACTGAGCCTCGACCCTGAACACTGAGCCTAGACCCTGAACACTGGGCCTAGACACTGAACACTGTGACTCGACCCTGAACACTGAGCCTAGACACTGAACACTGGGTCTAGACACTGAACACTGAGCCTAGACCCTGAACACTGGGCCTAGACACTGAACACTGAGCCTGGTCCCTGAACACTGAGCATTGACCCTGAACACTGAGCATTGACCCTGAACACTGACTCTCGACACTGAACACTGAGCCTCGACACTGAACACTGAGCCCAGATACTGAACACTGAGCCTGGACCCTGAACACTGAGCCTAGACTCTGAACACTGAGCCTAGTCCCTGAAAACTGAGCCGAGACCCTGAACACTGAGCCGAGACCCTGAACACTGAGCCTAGACACTGAACACTGAGCCTGGTCCCTGAACAATGAGCCAAGACACTGAACACTGAGCCTCGACCCTGAACACTGAGCCTCGACCCTGAACACTGAGCATTGACCCTGAACACTGAGCCTAGACCCTGAATACTGAGCCTCGACACTGAACACTGAGCCGAGACCCTGAACACTGAGCCTCGACACTGAACACTGAGCCTAGACCCTGAACACTGGGCCTAGACACTGAACACTGTGACTCGACCCTGAACACTGAGCCTAGACACTGAACACTGAGCCTGGTCCCTGAACACTGAGCATTGACCCTGAACACTGAGCCTAGACCCTGAACACTGGGCCTAGACACTGAACACTGTGACTCGACCCTGAACACTGAGCCTAGACACTGAACACTGAGCCTGGTCCCTGAACACTGAGCATTGACCCTGAACACTGAGCCTAGACCCTGAATACTGAGCCTCGACACTGAACACTGAGCCGAGACCCTGAACACTGAGCCTCGACACTGAACACTGAGCCTAGACCCTGAACACTGGTTCTAGACACTGAACACTGAGCCTAGACCCTGAACACTGGGCCTAGACACTGAACACTGAGCCTGGTCCCTGAACACTGAGCATTGACCCTGAACACTGAGCATTGACCCTGAACACTGACTCTCGACACTGAACACTGAGCCTCGACACTGAACACTGAGCCCAGATACTGAGCCTCGACCATGAACACTGAGCCTAGACACTGAACACTGAGCCTCGACCCTGAAACTCAGCCTTGACACAGAAAACTGAGCCTAGACACAGAACACTGGAGTCGAGACACTGAACACTGAGCCTGGACCCTGAACACTGAACCTAGACCCTGAACACTGAGCCTCGACCCTGAAAACTGGGCCTAGACACTGAACACTGAGCCTCGACCATGAACACTGAGCCTGGATACTGAACACTGAGTCTGGTCCCTGAACACTGAGCATAGACCCTGAACACTGGTTCTAGACACTGAACACTGAGCCTAGACCCTGAACACTGGGCCTAGACACTGAACACTGAGCCTGGTCCCTGAACACTGAGCCTTGACCCTGAACACTGAGCATTGACCCTGAACACTGAGCCTAGACACTGATCACTGAGCCTTGACACTGAACACTGAGCTTTGACACTGAATACTGAGCATTGACCCTGAACACTGAGCCTAGACCCTGAACACTGAGCCTCGACCCTGAACACTGAGCCTAGACCCTGAACACTGGGCCTAGACACTGAACACTGTGACTCGACCCTGAACACTGAGCCTAGACACTGAACACTGGTTCTAGACACTGAACACTGAGCCTAGACCCTGAACACTGGGCCTAGACACTGAACACTGAGCCTGGTCCCTGAACACTGAGCATTGACCCTGAACACTGAGCATTGACCCTGAACACTGACTCTCGACACTGAACACTGAGCCTCGACACTGAACACTGAGCCCAGATACTGAACACTGAGCCTGGACCCTGAACACTGAGCCTAGACTCTGAACACTGAGCCTAGTCCCTGAAAACTGAGCCGAGACCCTGAACACTGAGCCGAGACCCTGAACACTGAGCCTAGACACTGAACACTGAGCCTGGTCCCTGAACAATGAGCCAAGACACTGAACACTGAGCCTCGACCCTGAACACTGAGCCTCGACCCTGAACACTGAGCATTGACCCTGAACACTGAACCAAGACACTGAACACTGAACCTAGACCCTGAACACTAAGCCGGAACCCTGAACACTGAGCCTGGACGCTGGACACTGAGCCTAGACCCTGAACACTGAGACTAGACCCTGGACACTGAGCCTAGACACTGAACACTGAGCCTGGATACTGAACACTGAACACTGAGCCGAGACCCTGAACACTGAGCAGAGACACTGAACACTGATCCTCGATCCTGAACAATGAGCCTGGACACTGAACACTGAGCCTAGACCCTGGACACTGTGCCGAGACCCTGAACACTGAGCCTGGATACTGAACACTGAGCCGAGACACTGAACACTGAGCCGAGACACTGAACACTGAACCTCGACCCGAAACACTGAGCCTAGACCCTGAACACTGAGCCTAGACACTTAACACTGCACCTAGACTCTGAACACTGAGCCTCGACACTAAACACTGAGTCTCGTCCCTGAATACTGAGCCTGGACCCAGAACACTGAGCCTAGATCCTGAATACATTCGCCCAGACCCTGAACACTGAGCCTCGACGCTGAACACTGAGAATTGACCCTGAACACTGAGCCGAGACACTGAACACGGAGCCTCAACTCTGAACATTGAGCCTCGACCATGAACACTGAGCCCAGATACTGAACACTGAGCCTCGACCCTGAACATTGAGCCTAGACTCTGAATACTGATCCTGGACACTGAAAACTGAGCCGCGACCCAGAACACTGAGCCTAGACCCTGAACACTGAGCCTAGATCCTGAACACTGAGCCTTGAAACTGAAAACTGAGCCTCGACCCTGAACACTGAGCCTAGACACTGATCACTGAGCCTTGACACTGAACACTGTGACTCGACCCTGAACACTGAGCCTAGACACTGAACACTGGGCCTAGACACTGAACACTGAGCCTGGTCCCTGAACACTGAGCATTGACCCTGAACACTGAGCCTAGACCCTGAACACTGAGCCTCGACCCTGAACACTGAGCCTAGACCCTGAACACTGGGCCTAGACACTGAACACTGTGACTCGACCCTGAACACTGAGCCTAGACACTGAACACTGAGCCTGGTCCCTGAACACTGAGCATTGACCCTGAACACTGAGCCTAGACCCTGAATACTGAGCCTCGACACTGAACACTGAGCCGAGACCCTGAACACTGTGACTCGACCCTGAACACTGAGCCTAGACACTGAACACTGAGCCTGGTCCCTGAACACTGAGCATTGACCCTGAACACTGAGCCTAGACCCTGAATACTGAGCCTCGACACTGAACACTGAGCCGAGACCCTGAACACTGAGCCTCGACACTGAACACTGAGCCTAGACCCTGAACACTGAGCCTCGACCATGAACACTGAGCCTAGACACTGAACACTGAGCCTCGACCCTGAACACTCAGCCTTGACACTGAAAACTGAGCCTAGACACAGAACACTGGAGTCGAGACACTGAACACTGAGCCTGGACCCTGAACACTGAACCTAGACCCTGAACACTGAGCCTCGACCCTGAAAACTGGGCCTAGACACTGAACACTGAGCCTCGACCATGAACACTGAGCCTGGATACTGAACACTGAGTCTGGTCCCTGAACACTGAGCATAGACCCTGAACACTGAGCCTTGACCCTGAACACTGAGCATTGACCCTGAACACTGAGCCTAGACACTGATCACTGAGCCTTGACACTGAACACTGAGCTTTGACACTGAATACTGAGCATTGACCCTGAACACTGAGCCTAGACCCTGAACACTGAGCCTCGACCCTGAACACTGAGCCTAGACCCTGAACACTGGGCCTAGACACTGAACACTGTGACTCGACCCTGAACACTGAGCCTAGACACTGAACACTGGGCCTAGACACTGAACACTGAGCCTAGACCCTGAACACTGGGCCTAGACACTGAACACTGAGCCTGGTCCCTGAACACTGAGCATTGACCCTGAACACTGAGCCTAGACCCTGAACACTGAACCTCGACCCTGAACACTGAGCCTAGACCCTGAACACTGGGCCTAGACACTGAACACTGTGACTCGACCCTGAACACTGAGCCTAGACACTGAACACTGAGCCTGGTCCCTGAACACTGAGCATTGACCCTGAACACTGAGCCTAGACCCTGAACACTGAGCCTCGACACTGAACACTGAGCCGAGACCCTGAACACTGAGCCTCGACACTGAACACTGAGCCTAGACCCTGAACACTGAGCCTCGACCATGAACACTGAGCCTAGACACTGAACACTGAGCCTCGACCCTGAACACTCAGCCTTGACACTGAAAACTGAGCCTAGACACAGAACACTGGAGTCGAGACACTGAACACTGAGCCTGGACCCTGAACACTGAACCTAGACCCTGAACACTGAGCCTCGACCCTGAAAACTGGGCCTAGACACTGAACACTGAGCCTCGACCATGAACACTGAGCCTCGACCATGAACACTGAGCCTGGATACTGAACACTGAGTCTGGTCCCTGAACACTGAGCATAGACCCTGAACACTGAGCCTTGACCCTGAACACTGAGCATTGACCCTGAACACTGAGCCTAGACCCTGAACACTGAGCATTGACCCTGAACACTGAGCCTCGACCCTGAACACTGAGCATTGACCCTGAACACTGAACCGAGACACTGAACACTGAGCTTCGACACTGAACACTGAGCCTAGACCCTGAACACTTAGCCTTGACACTGAAAACTGAGCCTAGACACTGAACACTGAGCCTAGACACTGAACACGGAGTCCACATACTGAACACTGAGCCTCGACCCTGAACACTGAGCCTAGATTCTGAACACTGAGCCTAGTCCCTGAAAACTGAGCCGAGACCCTGAACACTGAACCGAGACCCTGAACACTGGGCCTAGGCACTGAACACTGAGCCTAGACCCTGAACACTGAGCCGAGACCCTGAACACTGGGCCTAGGCACTGAAAACTGAGCCTCGACCCTGAACACAGAGCCTAGACACTGAACACTGAGCCTGGTCCCTGAACACTGAGCCTCGACCCTGAACACTGAGCCTCGACCCTGAACACTGAGCCTCGACCTTGAACACTGAGCATTGACCCTGAACACTGAACCTAGACACTGAACACTGAACCTAGACCCTGAACACTAAGCCGGAACACTGAACACTGAGCCTGGACCCTGAACACTGAGCCTAGACCCTGAACACTGAGCCTCGACCCTGAAAACTGGGCCTAGACACTGAACACTGAGCCTCGACCATGAACACTGAGCCTGGATACTGAACACTGAGCCTGGACCCTGAACACTGAGCGTAGACCCTGAACACTGAGCCTCGACCCTGAACACTGAGCATTGACCCTGAACACTGAGCCTAGACCCTGAACACTGAGCATTGACCCTGAACACTGAGCCTCGACCCTGAACACTGAGCATTGACCCTGAACACTGAACCGAGACACTGAACATTGAGCTTCGACCCTGAACACTGAGCCTCGACCCTGAACACTGAGCCGAGACCTGAACACTGAGCATTGACCCTGAACACTGAGCCTAGACCCTGAACACTGAGCCTGGACCCTGAACACTGAGCTTCGACACTGAACACTGAGCCTAGACCCTGAACACTGAGCCTTGACACTGAAAACTGAGCCTAGACACTGAACACTGGAGTCGAGAAACTGAACACTGAGCCTGGATACTGAACACTGAGCCGAGACCCTGAACACTGAGCCTAGACATTGAACACTGACCCTAGACCCTGAACAATGAGCCTGGACGCTAAACACTGAGCCTACACCCTGGACACTGAGCCGAGACTCTGAACACTGAGCCTGGATACTGGAAACTGAGCCGAGACACTGAACACTGAACCTAGACCGTAAACACTGAGCCTAGACTCTGAACACTGAGCCTAGACCCTGAAAACTGAGCCGAAACCCTGAACACTGAGCCTAAACCCTGAACACTGGGCCAAGACACTGAACACTGAGCCTCGACCCTGAACACTGAGCCTAGACACTGAACACTGAGCCTGGTCCCTGAACATAGAGCCTAGACCATGAATACTGAGCCTCGACCTTGAACACTGAGCATTGACCCTGAACACTGAACGTAGACACTGAACACTGACTTCAACACTGAACACTGAGCCTCGACCCTGAACACTGAGCCTAGACCCTGAACACTGAGACTAGACCCTGAACACTGAGCCTAGACACTGAACACTGATCCTCGACCCTGAACAATGAGCCTGGACACTGAACACTGAGCCTAGACCCTGGACACTGTGCCTAGACCCTGAAAACTGAGTCTGGATACTGAACACTGAGCCGAGACACTGAACACTGAGCCGAGACACTGAACACTGAACCTGGACCCGAAACACTTAGCCGAGACATTGAACACTGAGCCTCGAGCCTGAACACTGAGTCTAGTCCCTCAATACTGAGCCTGGACCCAGAACACTGAGCCTAGATCCTGAATACATTCGCCCAGAGCCTGAACACTGAGCCTAGACCCTGAACACTGAGCCTAGACACTGAACACTGAGCCTGGTCCCTGAACAATGAACCAAGACACTGAACACTAAGCCGGAACCCTGAACACTGAGCCTGGACGCTGGACACTGAGCCTAGACCCTGAACACTGAGACTAGACCCTGGACACTGAGCCTAGACACTGAACACTGAGCCTGGATACTGAACACTGAGCCGAGACCCTGAACACTGAGCATTGACCCTGAACACTGAACCTAGACACTGAACACTGAACCTAGACCCTGAACACTGAGCCTCGACTCTGAACATTGAGCCTCGACCCTGAACACTGAGCATTGACCCTGAACACTGAGCCTCGACCCTGAACACTGAGAATTGACCCTGAACACTGACTCTCGACACTGAACACTGAGCCTCGACCCTGAACACTGAGCCTAGACCCTGAACACTGGGCCTAGACACTGAACACTGTGACTCGACCCTGAACACTGAGCCTAGACACTGAACACTGAGCCTGGTCCCTGAACACTGAGCATTGACCCTGAACACTGAGCCTAGACCCTGAACACTGAGCCTCGACACTGAACACTGAGCCGAGACCCTGAACACTGAGCCTCGACCATGAACACTGAGCCTAGACACTGAACACTGAGCCTCGACCCTGAACACTCAGCCTTGACACTGAAAACTGAGCTTCGACACTGAACACTGGAGTCGAGACACTGAACACTGAGCCTGGACCCTGAACACTGAACCTAGACCCTGAACACTGAGCCTTGACCCTGAAAACTGGGCCTAGACACTGAACACTGAGCCTCGACCATGAACACTGAGCCTGGATACTGAACACTGAGTCTGGTCCCTGAACACTGAGCATAGACCCTGAACACTGAGCCTTGACCCTGAACACTGAGCATTGACCCTGAACACTGAGCCTAGACCCTGAACACTGAGCATTGACCCTGAACACTGAGCCTCGACCCTGAACACTGAGCATTGACCCTGAACACTGAACCGAGACACTGAACACTGAGCTTCGACACTGAACACTGAGCCTAGACCCTGAACACTGAGCCTTGACACTGAAAACTGAGCCTAGACACTGAACACTGAGCCTAGACACTGAACACGGAGTCCACATACTGAACACTGAGCCTCGACCCTGAACACTGAGCCTAGATTCTGAACACTGAGCCTAGTCCCTGAAAACTGAGCCGAGACCCTGAACACTGAACCGAGACCCTGAACACTGGGTCTAGGCACTGAACACTGAGCCTAGACCCTGAACACTGAGCCGAGACCCTGAACACTGGGCCTAGGCACTGAAAACTGAGCCTCGACCCTGAACACAGAGCCTAGACACTGAACACTGAGCCTGGTCCCTGAACAATGAGCCAAGACACTGAACACTGAGCCTCGACCCTGAACACTGAGCCTCGACCCTGAACACTGAGCATTGACCCTGAACACTGAACCTAGACACTGAACACTGAACCTAGACCCTGAACACTAAGCCAGAACACTGAACACTGAGCCTGGACCCTCAACATTGAGCTTCGACCCTGAACACTGAGCATTGACCCTGAACACTGAGCCTAGACCCTGAACACTGAGCATTGACCCTGAACACTGAGCCTCGACCCTGAACACTGAGCATTGACCCTGAACACTGAACCGAGACACTGAACATTGAGCTTCGACCCTGAACACTGAGCCTCGGCCCTGAACACTGAGCCGAGACCTGAACACTGAGCATTGACCCTGAACACTGAGCCTAGACCCTGAACACTGAGCCTTGACACTGAAAACTGAGCCTAGACACTGAACACTGGAGTCGAGACACTGAACACTGAGCCTGGTCCCTGAACACTGAGCTTCGACACTGAACACTGAGCCTAGACCCTGAACACTGAGCCTTGACACTGAAAACTGAGCCCAGACACTGAACACTGGAGTCGAGAAACTGAACACTGAGCCTGGATACTGAACACTGAGCCGAGACCCTGAACACTGAGCCTAGACACTGAACACTGACCCTAGACCCTGAACTATGAGCCTGGACGCTAAACACTGAGCCTACACCCTGGAAACTGAGCCGAGACCCTGAAAACTGAGCCAAAACGCTGAACACTGAGCCTAAACCCTGAACACTGGGCCAAGACACTGAACACTGAGCCTCGACCCTGAACACTGAGCCTAGACACTGAACACTGAGCCTGGTCCCTGAACACTGAGCCTGGTCCCTGAACATAGAGCCTAGACCATGAATACTGAGCCTCGACCTTGAACACTGAGCATTGACCCTGAACACTGAACGTAGGTAGACATTGAACACTGACTTCAACACTGAACACTGAGCCTTGACCCTGAACACTGAGCCTAGACCCTGAACACTGAGACTAGACCCTGAACACTGAGCCTAGACACTGAACACTGATCCTCGACCCTGAACAATGAGCCTGGACACTGAACACTGAGCCTAGACCCTGGACACTGTGCCTAGACCCTGAAAACTGAGTCTGGATACTGAACACTGAGCCGAGACACTGAACACTGAGCCGAGACACTGAACACTGAACCTGGACCCGAAACACTTAGCCGAGACATTGAACACTGAGCCTCGAGCCTGAACACTGAGTCTAGTCCCTGAATACTGAGCCTGGACCCAGAACACTGAGCCTAGATCCTGAATACATTCGCCCAGAGCCTGAACACTGAGCCTAGACCCTGAACACTGAGCCTAGACACTGAACACTGAGCCTGGTCCCTGAACAATGAGCCAAGACACTGAACACTAAGCCGGAACCCTGAACACTGAGCCTGGACGCTGGACACTGAGCCTAGACCCTGAACACTGAGACTAGACCCTGGACACTGAGCCTAGACACTGAACACTGAGCCTGGATACTGAACACTGAGCCGAGACCCTGAACACTGAGCATTGACCCTGAACACTGAACCTAGACACTGAACACTGAACCTAGACCCTGAACACTGAGCCTCGACTCTGAACATTGAGCCTCGACCCTGAACACTGAGCATTGACCCTGAACACTGAGCCTCGACCCTGAACACTGAGCATTGACCCTGAACACTGACTCTCGACACTGAACACTGAGCCTCGACACTGAACACTGAGCCCAGATACTGAACACTGAGCCTGGACCCTGAACACTGAGCCTAGACTCTGAACACTGAGCCTAGTCCCTGAAAACTGAGCCGAGACCCTGAACACTGAGCCGAGACCCTGAACACTGAGCCTAGACACTGAACACTGAGCCTGGTCCCTGAACAATGAGCCAAGACACTGAACACTGAGCCTCGACCCTGAACACTGAGCCTCGACCCTGAACACTGAGCATTGACCCTGAACACTGAACCTAGACACTGAACACTGAACCTAGACCCTGAACACGAAGCCGGAACCCTGAACACTGAGCCTGGACGCTGGACACTGAGCCTAGACCCTGAACACTGAGACTAGACCCTGGACACTGAGCCTAGACACTGAACACTGAGCCTGGATACTGAACACTGAGCCGAGACCCTGAACACTGAGCAGAGACACTGAACACTGATCCTCGATCCTGAACAATGAGCCTGGACACTGAACACTGAGCCTAGACCCTGGACACTGTGCCGAGACCCTGAACACTGAGCCTGGATACTGAACACTGAGCCGAGACACTGAACACTGAGCCGAGACACTGAACACTGAACCTCGACCCGAAACACTGAGCCTAGACCCTGAACACTGAGCCTAGACACTTAACACTGCACCTAGACTCTGAATACTGAGCCTGGATACTGAACATTGAACCTAGACCCTGAACACTGAGCCTCGACACTAAACACTGAGTCTAGTCCCTGAATACTGAGCCTGGACCCAGAACACTGAGCTTAGATCCTGAATACATTCGCCCAGACCCTGAACATTGAGCCTCGACGCTGAACACTGAGAATTGACCCTGAACACTGAGCCGAGACACTGAACACGGAGCCTCAACTCTGAACATTGAGCCTCGACCATGAACACTGAGCCCAGATACTGAACACTGAGCCTCGACCCTGAACATTGAGCCTAGACTCTGAATACTGATCCTGGACACTGAAAACTGAGCCGCGACCCTGAACACTGAGCCGAGACCCTGAACACTGAGCCTAGACACTGATCACTGAGCCTTGACACTGAACACTGAGCATTGACCCTGAACACTGAGCCTAGACCCTGAACACTGAGCCTCGACCCTGAACACTGAGCCTAGACCCTGAATACTGGGCCTAGACACTGAACACTGTGACTCGACCCTGAACACTGAGCCTAGACACTGAACACTGAGCCTGGTCCCTGAACACTGAGCATTGACCCTGAACACTGAGCCTAGACCCTGAATACTGAGCCTCGACACTGAACACTGAGCCGAGACCCTGAACACTGAGCCTCGACACTGAACACTGAGCCTAGACCCTGAACACTGAGCCTCGACCATGAACACTGAGCCTAGACACTGAACACTGAGCCTCGACCCTGAACACTCAGCCTTGACACTGAAAACTGAGCCTAGACACAGAACACTGGAGTCGAGACACTGAACACTGAGCCTGGACCCTGAACACTGAACCTAGACCCTGAACATTGAGCCTCGACCCTGAAAACTGGGCCTAGACACTGAACACTGAGCCTCGACCATGAACACTGAGCCTGGATACTGAACACTGAGTCTGGTCCCTGAACACTGAGCATAGACCCTGAACACTGAGCCTTGACCCTGAACACTGAGCATTGACCCTGAACACTGAGCCTAGACACTGATCACTGAGCCTTGACACTGAACACTGAGCTTTGACACTGAATACTGAGCATTGACCCTGAACACTGAGCCTAGACCCTGAACACTGAGCCTCGACCCTGAACACTGAGCCTAGACCCTGAACACTGGGCCTAGACACTGAACACTGTGACTCGACCCTGAACACTGAGCCTAGACACTGAACACTGGGTCTAGACACTGAACACTGAGCCTAGACCCTGAACACTGGGCCTAGACACTGAACACTGAGCCTGGTCCCTGAACACTGAGCATTGACCCTGAACACTGAGCATTGACCCTGAACACTGACTCTCGACACTGAACACTGAGCCTCGACACTGAACACTGAGCCCAGATACTGAACACTGAGCCTGGACCCTGAACACTGAGCCTAGACTCTGAACACTGAGCCTAGTCCCTGAAAACTGAGCCGAGACCCTGAACACTGAGCCGAGACCCTGAACACTGAGCCTAGACACTGAACACTGAGCCTGGTCCCTGAACAATGAGCCAAGACACTGAACACTGAGCCTCGACCCTGAACACTGAGCCTCGACCCTGAACACTGAGCATTGACCCTGAACACTGAGCCTAGACCCTGAATACTGAGCCTCGACACTGAACACTGAGCCGAGACCCTGAACACTGAGCCTTGACACTGAACACTGAGCCTAGACCCTGAACACTGGGCCTAGACACTGAACACTGTGACTCGACCCTGAACACTGAGCCTAGACACTGAACACTGAGCCTGGTCCCTGAACACTGAGCATTGACCCTGAACACTGAGCCTAGACCCTGAATACTGAGCCTCGACACTGAACACTGAGCATTGACCCTGAACACTGAGCCTAGACCCTGAATACTGAGCCTCGACACTGAACACTGAGCCGAGACCCTGAACACTGAGCCTCGACACTGAACACTGAGCCTAGACCCTGAACACTGGGCCTAGACACTGAACACTGTGACTCGACCCTGAACACTGAGCCTAGACACTGAACACTGAGCCTGGTCCCTGAACACTGAGCATTGACCCTGAACACTGAGCCTAGACCCTGAATACTGAGCCTCGACACTGAACACTGAGCCGAGACCCTGAACACTGAGCCTCGACACTGAACACTGAGCCTAGACCCTGAACACTGGTTCTAGACACTGAACACTGAGCCTAGACCCTGAACACTGGGCCTAGACACTGAACACTGAGCCTGGTCCCTGAACACTGAGCATTGACCCTGAACACTGAGCATTGACCCTGAACACTGACTCTCGACACTGAACACTGAGCCTCGACACTGAACACTGAGCCCAGATACTGAGCCTCGACCATGAACACTGAGCCTAGACACTGAACACTGAGCCTCGACCCTGAAACTCAGCCTTGACACAGAAAACTGAGCCTAGACACAGAACACTGGAGTCGAGACACTGAACACTGAGCCTGGACCCTGAACACTGAACCTAGACCCTGAACACTGAGCCTCGACCCTGAAAACTGGGCCTAGACACTGAACACTGAGCCTCGACCATGAACACTGAGCCTGGATACTGAACACTGAGTCTGGTCCCTGAACACTGAGCATAGACCCTGAACACTGGTTCTAGACACTGAACACTGAGCCTAGACCCTGAACACTGGGCCTAGACACTGAACACTGAGCCTGGTCCCTGAACACTGAGCCTTGACCCTGAACACTGAGCATTGACCCTGAACACTGAGCCTAGACACTGATCACTGAGCCTTGACACTGAACACTGAGCTTTGACACTGAATACTGAGCATTGACCCTGAACACTGAGCCTAGACCCTGAACACTGAGCCTCGACCCTGAACACTGAGCCTAGACCCTGAACACTGGGCCTAGACACTGAACACTGTGACTCGACCCTGAACACTGAGCCTAGACACTGAACACTGGTTCTAGACACTGAACACTGAGCCTAGACCCTGAACACTGGGCCTAGACACTGAACACTGAGCCTGGTCCCTGAACACTGAGCATTGACCCTGAACACTGAGCATTGACCCTGAACACTGACTCTCGACACTGAACACTGAGCCTCGACACTGAACACTGAGCCCAGATACTGAACACTGAGCCTGGACCCTGAACACTGAGCCTAGACTCTGAACACTGAGCCTAGTCCCTGAAAACTGAGCCGAGACCCTGAACACTGAGCCGAGACCCTGAACACTGAGCCTAGACACTGAACACTGAGCCTGGTCCCTGAACAATGAGCGAAGACACTGAACACTGAGCCTCGACCCTGAACACTGAGCCTCGACCCTGAACACTGAGCATTGACCCTGAACACTGAACCAAGACACTGAACACTGAACCTAGACCCTGAACACTAAGCCGGAACCCTGAACACTGAGCCTGGACGCTGGACACTGAGCCTAGACCCTGAACACTGAGACTAGACCCTGGACACTGAGCCTAGACACTGAACACTGAGCCTGGATACTGAACACTGAACACTGAGCCGAGACCCTGAACACTGAGCAGAGACACTGAACACTGATCCTCGATCCTGAACAATGAGCCTGGACACTGAACACTGAGCCTAGACCCTGGACACTGTGCCGAGACCCTGAACACTGAGCCTGGATACTGAACACTGAGCCGAGACACTGAACACTGAGCCGAGACACTGAACACTGAACCTCGACCCGAAACACTGAGCCTAGACCCTGAACACTGAGCCTAGACACTTAACACTGCACCTAGACTCTGAACACTGAGCCTCGACACTAAACACTGAGTCTCGTCCCTGAATACTGAGCCTGGACCCAGAACACTGAGCCTAGATCCTGAATACATTCGCCCAGACCCTGAACACTGAGCCTCGACGCTGAACACTGAGAATTGACCCTGAACACTGAGCCGAGACACTGAACACGGAGCCTCAACTCTGAACATTGAGCCTCGACCATGAACACTGAGCCCAGATACTGAACACTGAGCCTCGACCCTGAACATTGAGCCTAGACTCTGAATACTGATCCTGGACACTGAAAACTGAGCCGCGACCCTGAACACTGAGCCTAGACCCTGAACACTGAGCCTAGATCCTGAACACTGAGCCTTGAAACTGAAAACTGAGCCTCGACCCTGAACACTGAGCCTAGACCCTGAACACTGAGCCTCGACCATGAACACTGAGCCTAGACACTGAACACTGAGCCTCGACCCTGAACACTCAGCCTTGACACTGAAAACTGAGCCTAGACACAGAACACTGGAGTCGAGACACTGAACACTGAGCCTGGACCCTGAACACTGAACCTAGACCCTGAACATTGAGCCTCGACCCTGAAAACTGGGCCTAGACACTGAACACTGAGCCTCGACCATGAACACTGAGCCTGGATACTGAACACTGAGTCTGGTCCCTGAACACTGAGCATAGACCCTGAACACTGAGCCTTGACCCTGAACACTGAGCATTGACCCTGAACACTGAGCCTAGACACTGATCACTGAGCCTTGACACTGAACACTGAGCTTTGACACTGAATACTGAGCATTGACCCTGAACACTGAGCCTAGACCCTGAACACTGAGCCTCGACTCTGAACACTGAGCCTAGACCCTGAACACTGGGCCTAGACACTGAACACTGTGACTCGACCCTGAACACTGAGCCTAGACACTGAACACTGGGTCTAGACACTGAACACTGAGCCTAGACCCTGAACACTGGGCCTAGACACTGAACACTGAGCCTGGTCCCTGAACACTGAGCATTGACCCTGAACACTGAGCATTGACCCTGAACACTGACTCTCGACACTGAACACTGAGCCTCGACACTGAACACTGAGCCCAGATACTGAACACTGAGCCTGGACCCTGAACACTGAGCCTAGACTCTGAACACTGAGCCTAGTCCCTGAAAACTGAGCCGAGACCCTGAACACTGAGCCGAGACCCTGAACACTGAGCCTAGACACTGAACACTGAGCCTGGTCCCTGAACAATGAGCCAAGACACTGAACACTGAGCCTCGACCCTGAACACTGAGCCTCGACCCTGAACACTGAGCATTGACCCTGAACACTGAGCCTAGACCCTGAATACTGAGCCTCGACACTGAACACTGAGCCGAGACCCTGAACACTGAGCCTCGACACTGAACACTGAGCCTAGACCCTGAACACTGGGCCTAGACACTGAACACTGTGACTCGACCCTGAACACTGAGCCTAGACACTGAACACTGAGCCTGGTCCCTGAACACTGAGCATTGACCCTGAACACTGAGCCTAGACCCTGAATACTGAGCCTCGACACTGAACACTGAGCATTGACCCTGAACACTGAGCCTAGACCCTGAATACTGAGCCTCGACACTGAACACTGAGCCGAGACCCTGAACACTGAGCCTCGACACTGAACACTGAGCCTAGACCCTGAACACTGGGCCTAGACACTGAACACTGTGACTCGACCCTGAACACTGAGCCTAGACACTGAACACTGAGCCTGGTCCCTGAACACTGAGCATTGACCCTGAACACTGAGCCTAGACCCTGAATACTGAGCCTCGACACTGAACACTGAGCCGAGACCCTGAACACTGAGCCTCGACACTGAACACTGAGCCTAGACCCTGAACACTGGTTCTAGACACTGAACACTGAGCCTAGACCCTGAACACTGGGCCTAGACACTGAACACTGAGCCTGGTCCCTGAACACTGAGCATTGACCCTGAACACTGAGCATTGACCCTGAACACTGACTCTCGACACTGAACACTGAGCCTCGACACTGAACACTGAGCCCAGATACTGAGCCTCGACCATGAACACTGAGCCTAGACACTGAACACTGAGCCTCGACCCTGAAACTCAGCCTTGACACAGAAAACTGAGCCTAGACACAGAACACTGGAGTCGAGACACTGAACACTGAGCCTGGACCCTGAACACTGAACCTAGACCCTGAACACTGAGCCTCGACCCTGAAAACTGGGCCTAGACACTGAACACTGAGCCGAGACACTGAACACTGAGCCTGGTCCCTGAACACTGAGCATTGACCCTGAACACTGAGCCTAGACCCTGAATACTGAGCCTCGACACTGAACACTGAGCATTGACCCTGAACACTGAGCCTAGACCCTGAATACTGAGCCTCGACACTGAACACTGAGCCGAGACCCTGAACACTGAGCCTCGACACTGAACACTGAGCCTAGACCCTGAACACTGGGCCTAGACACTGAACACTGTGACTCGACCCTGAACACTGAGCCTAGACACTGAACACTGAGCCTGGTCCCTGAACACTGAGCATTGACCCTGAACACTGAGCCTAGACCCTGAATACTGAGCCTCGACACTGAACACTGAGCCGAGACCCTGAACACTGAGCCTCGACACTGAACACTGAGCCTAGACCCTGAACACTGGTTCTAGACACTGAACACTGAGCCTAGACCCTGAACACTGGGCCTAGACACTGAACACTGAGCCTGGTCCCTGAACACTGAGCATTGACCCTGAACACTGAGCATTGACCCTGAACACTGACTCTCGACACTGAACACTGAGCCTCGACACTGAACACTGAGCCCAGATACTGAGCCTCGACCATGAACACTGAGCCTAGACACTGAACACTGAGCCTCGACCCTGAAACTCAGCCTTGACACAGAAAACTGAGCCTAGACACAGAACACTGGAGTCGAGACACTGAACACTGAGCCTGGACCCTGAACACTGAACCTAGACCCTGAACACTGAGCCTCGACCCTGAAAACTGGGCCTAGACACTGAACACTGAGCCTCGACCATGAACACTGAGCCTGGATACTGAACACTGAGTCTGGTCCCTGAACACTGAGCATAGACCCTGAACACTGGTTCTAGACACTGAACACTGAGCCTAGACCCTGAACACTGGGCCTAGACACTGAACACTGAGCCTGGTCCCTGAACACTGAGCCTTGACCCTGAACACTGAGCATTGACCCTGAACACTGAGCCTAGACACTGATCACTGAGCCTTGACACTGAACACTGAGCTTTGACACTGAATACTGAGCATTGACCCTGAACACTGAGCCTAGACCCTGAACACTGAGCCTCGACCCTGAACACTGAGCCTAGACCCTGAACACTGGGCCTAGACACTGAACACTGTGACTCGACCCTGAACACTGAGCCTAGACACTGAACACTGGTTCTAGACACTGAACACTGAGCCTAGACCCTGAACACTGGGCCTAGACACTGAACACTGAGCCTGGTCCCTGAACACTGAGCATTGACCCTGAACACTGAGCATTGACCCTGAACACTGACTCTCGACACTGAACACTGAGCCTCGACACTGAACACTGAGCCCAGATACTGAACACTGAGCCTGGACCCTGAACACTGAGCCTAGACTCTGAACACTGAGCCTAGTCCCTGAAAACTGAGCCGAGACCCTGAACACTGAGCCGAGACCCTGAACACTGAGCCTAGACACTGAACACTGAGCCTGGTCCCTGAACAATGAGCGAAGACACTGAACACTGAGCCTCGACCCTGAACACTGAGCCTCGACCCTGAACACTGAGCATTGACCCTGAACACTGAACCAAGACACTGAACACTGAACCTAGACCCTGAACACTAAGCCGGAACCCTGAACACTGAGCCTGGACGCTGGACACTGAGCCTAGACCCTGAACACTGAGACTAGACCCTGGACACTGAGCCTAGACACTGAACACTGAGCCTGGATACTGAACACTGAACACTGAGCCGAGACCCTGAACACTGAGCAGAGACACTGAACACTGATCCTCGATCCTGAACAATGAGCCTGGACACTGAACACTGAGCCTAGACCCTGGACACTGTGCCGAGACCCTGAACACTGAGCCTGGATACTGAACACTGAGCCGAGACACTGAACACTGAGCCGAGACACTGAACACTGAACCTCGACCCGAAACACTGAGCCTAGACCCTGAACACTGAGCCTAGACACTTAACACTGCACCTAGACTCTGAACACTGAGCCTCGACACTAAACACTGAGTCTCGTCCCTGAATACTGAGCCTGGACCCAGAACACTGAGCCTAGATCCTGAATACATTCGCCCAGACCCTGAACACTGAGCCTCGACGCTGAACACTGAGAATTGACCCTGAACACTGAGCCGAGACACTGAACACGGAGCCTCAACTCTGAACATTGAGCCTCGACCATGAACACTGAGCCCAGATACTGAACACTGAGCCTCGACCCTGAACATTGAGCCTAGACTCTGAATACTGATCCTGGACACTGAAAACTGAGCCGCGACCCTGAACACTGAGCCTAGACCCTGAACACTGAGCCTAGATCCTGAACACTGAGCCTTGAAACTGAAAACTGAGCCTCGACCCTGAACACTGAGCCTAGACACTGATCACTGAGCCTTGACACTGAACACTGAGCTTTGACACTGAATACTGAGCATTGACCCTGAACACTGAGCCTAGACCCTGAACACTGAGCCTCGACCCTGAACACTGAGCCTAGACCCTGAATACTGGGCCGAGCCACTGAACACTGTGACTCGACCCTGAACACTGAGCCTAGACACTGAACACTGGGCCTAGACACTGAACACTGAGCCTGGTCCCTGAACACTGAGCATTGACCCTGAACACTGAGCCTAGACCCTGAACACTGAGCCTCGACCCTGAACACTGAGCCTAGACCCTGAACACTGGGCCTAGACACTGAACACTGTGACTCGACCCTGAACACTGAGCCTAGACACTGAACACTGAGCCTGGTCCCTGAACACTGAGCATTGACCCTGAACACTGAGCCTAGACCCTGAATACTGAGCCTCGACACTGAACACTGAGCCGAGACCCTGAACACTGTGACTCGACCCTGAACACTGAGCCTAGACACTGAACACTGAGCCTGGTCCCTGAACACCGAGCATTGACCCTGAACACTGAGCCTAGACCCTGAATACTGAGCCTCGACACTGAACACTGAGCCGAGACCCTGAACACTGAGCCTCGACACTGAACACTGAGCCTAGACCCTGAACACTGAGCCTCGACCATGAACACTGAGCCTAGACACTGAACACTGAGCCTCGACCCTGAACACTCAGCCTTGACACTGAAAACTGAGCCTAGACACAGAACACTGGAGTCGAGACACTGAACACTGAGCCTGGACCCTGAACACTGAACCTAGACCCTGAACACTGAGCCTCGACCCTGAAAACTGGGCCTAGACACTGAACACTGAGCCTCGACCATGAACACTGAGCCTGGATACTGAACACTGAGTCTGGTCCCTGAACACTGAGCATAGACCCTGAACACTGAGCCTTGACCCTGAACACTGAGCATTGACCCTGAACACTGAGCCTAGACACTGATCACTGAGCCTTGACACTGAACACTGAGCTTTGACACTGAATACTGAGCATTGACCCTGAACACTGAGCCTAGACCCTGAACACTGAGCCTCGACCCTGAACACTGAGCCTAGACCCTGAACACTGGGCCTAGACACTGAACACTGTGACTCGACCCTGAACACTGAGCCTAGACACTGAACACTGGGCCTAGACACTGAACACTGAGCCTAGACCCTGAACACTGGGCCTAGACACTGAACACTGAGCCTGGTCCCTGAACACTGAGCATTGACCCTGAACACTGAGCCTAGACCCTGAACACTGAACCTCGACCCTGAACACTGAGCCTAGACCCTGAACACTGGGCCTAGACACTGAACACTGTGACTCGACCCTGAACACTGAGCCTAGACACTGAACACTGAGCCTGGTCCCTGAACACTGAGCATTGACCCTGAACACTGAGCCTAGACCCTGAACACTGAGCCTCGACACTGAACACTGAGCCGAGACCCTGAACACTGAGCCTCGACACTGAACACTGAGCCTAGACCCTGAACACTGAGCCTCGACCATGAACACTGAGCCTAGACACTGAACACTGAGTCTCGACCCTGAACACTCAGCCTTGACACTGAAAACTGAGCCTAGACACAGAACACTGGAGTCGAGACACTGAACACTGAGCCTGGACCCTGAACACTGAACCTAGACCCTGAACACTGAGCCTCGACCCTGAAAACTGGGCCTAGACACTGAACACTGAGCCTCGACCATGAACACTGAGCCTGGATACTGAACACTGAGTCTGGTCCCTGAACACTGAGCATAGACCCTGAACACTGAGCCTTGACCCTGAACACTGAGCATTGACCCTGAACACTGAGCCTAGACCCTGAACACTGAGCATTGACCCTGAACACTGAGCCTCGACCCTGAACACTGAGCATTGACCCTGAACACTGAACCGAGACACTGAACACTGAGCTTCGACACTGAACACTGAGCCTAGACCCTGAACACTGAGCCTTGACACTGAAAACTGAGCCTAGACACTGAACACTGAGCCTAGACACTGAACACGGAGTCCACATACTGAACACTGAGCCTCGACCCTGAACACTGAGCCTAGATTCTGAACACTGAGCCTAGTCCCTGAAAACTGAGCCGAGACCCTGAACACTGAACCGAGACCCTGAACACTGGGCCTAGGCACTGAACACTGAGCCTAGACCCTGAACACTGAGCCGAGACCCTGAACACTGGGCCTAGGCACTGAAAACTGAGTCTCGACCCTGAACACAGAGCCTAGACACTGAACACTGAGCCTGGTCCCTGAACACTGAGCCTCGACCCTGAACACTGAGCCTCGACCCTGAACACTGAGCCTCGACCTTGAACACTGAGCATTGACCCTGAACACTGAACCTAGACACTGAACACTGAACCTAGACCCTGAACACTAAGCCGGAACACTGAACACTGAGCCTGGACCCTGAACACTGAGCCTAGACCCTGAACACTGAGCCTCGACCCTGAAAACTGGGCCTAGACACTGAACACTGAGCCTCGACCATGAACACTGAGCCTGGATACTGAACACTGAGCCTGGACCCTGAACACTGAGCGTAGACCCTGAACACTGAGCCTCGACCCTGAACACTGAGCATTGACCCTGAACACTGAGCCTAGACCCTGAACACTGAGCATTGACCCTGAACACTGAGCCTCGACCCTGAACACTGAGCATTGACCCTGAACACTGAACCGAGACACTGAACATTGAGCTTCGACCCTGAACACTGAGCCTCGACCCTGAACACTGAGCCGAGACCTGAACACTGAGCATTGACCCTGAACACTGAGCCTAGACCCTGAACACTGAGCCTGGACCCTGAACACTGAGCTTCGACACTGAACACTGAGCCTAGACCCTGAACACTGAGCCTTGACACTGAAAACTGAGCCTAGACACTGAACACTGGAGTCGAGAAACTGAACACTGAGCCTGGATACTGAACACTGAGCCGAGACCCTGAACACTGAGCCTAGACATTGAACACTGACCCTAGACCCTGAACAATGAGCCTGGACGCTAAACACTGAGCCTACACCCTGGACACTGAGCCGAGACTCTGAACACTGAGCCTGGATACTGGAAACTGAGCCGAGACACTGAACACTGAACCTAGACCGTAAACACTGAGCCTAGACTCTGAACACTGAGCCTAGACCCTGAAAACTGAGCCGAAACCCTGAACACTGAGCCTAAACCCTGAACACTGGGCCAAGACACTGAACACTGAGCCTCGACCCTGAACACTGAGCCTAGACACTGAACACTGAGCCTGGTCCCTGAACATAGAGCCTAGACCATGAATACTGAGCCTCGACCTTGAACACTGAGCATTGACCCTGAACACTGAACGTAGACACTGAACACTGACTTCAACACTGAACACTGAGCCTCGACCCTGAACACTGAGCCTAGACCCTGAACACTGAGCCTAGACACTGAACACTGATCCTCGACCCTGAACAATGAGCCTGGACACTGAACACTGAGCCTAGACCCTGGACACTGTGCCTAGACCCTGAAAACTGAGTCTGGATACTGAACACTGAGCCGAGACACTGAACACTGAGCCGAGACACTGAACACTGAACCTGGACCCGAAACACTTAGCCGAGACATTGAACACTGAGCCTCGAGCCTGAACACTGAGTCTAGTCCCTCAATACTGAGCCTGGACCCAGAACACTGAGCCTAGATCCTGAATACATTCGCCCAGAGCCTGAACACTGAGCCTAGACCCTGAACACTGAGCCTAGACACTGAACACTGAGCCTGGTCCCTGAACAATGAGCCAAGACACTGAACACTGAGCCTCGACCCTGAACACTGAGCCTCGACCCTGAACACTGAGCATTGACCCTGAACACTGAACCTAGAGACTGAACACTGAACCTAGACCCTGAACACTAAGCAGGAACCCTGAACACTGAGCCTGGACGCTGGACACTGAGCCTAGACCCTGAACACTGAGACTAGACCCTGGACACTGAGCCTAGACACTGAACACTGAGCCTGGATACTGAACACTGAGCCGAGACCCTGAACACTGAGCATTGACCCTGAACACTGAACCTAGACACTGAACACTGAACCTAGACCCTGAACACTGAGCCTCGACTCTGAACATTGAGCCTCGACCCTGAACACTGAGCATTGACCCTGAACACTGAGCCTCGACCCTGAACACTGAGCATTGACCCGGAACACTGAGCCTAGACTCTGAACATTGAGCCTCGACCCTGAACACTGAGCCCAGATACTGAACACTGAGCCTGGACCCTGAACACTGAGCCTAGACTCTGAACACTGAGCCTAGTCCCTGAAAACTGAGCCGAGACCCTGAACACTGAGCCGAGACCCTGAACACTGAGCCTAGACACTGAACACTGAGCCTGGTCCCTGAACAATGAGCCAAGACACTGAACACTGAGCCTCGACCCTGAACACTGAGCCTCGACCCTGAACACTGAGCATTGACCCTGAACACTGAACCTAGACACTGAACACTGAACCTAGACCCTGAACACTAAGCCGGAACCCTGAACACTGAGCCTGGACGCTGGACACTGAGCCTAGACCCTGAACACTGAGACTAGACCCTGGACACTGAGCCTAGACACTGAACACTGAGCTTGGATACTGAACACTGAGCCGAGACCCTGAACACTGAGCAGAGACACTGAACACTGATCCTCGATCCTGAACAATGAGCCTGGACACTGAACACTGAGCCGAGACCCTGGACACTGTGCCTAGACCCTGAACACTGAGCCTGGATACTGAACACTGAGCCGAGACACTGAACACTGAGCCGAGACACTGAACACTGAACCTCGACCCGAAACACTGAGCCTAGACCCTGAACACTGAGCCTAGACACTTAACACTGCAACTAGACTCTGAATACTGAGCCTGGATACTGAACACTGAACCTAGACCCTGAACACTGAGCCTCGACACTAAACACTGAGTCTAGTCCCTGAATACTGAGCCTGGACCCAGAACACTGAGCCTAGATCCTGAATACATTCGCCCAGACCCTGAACACTGAGCCTCGACGCTGAACACTGAGAATTGACCCTGAACACTGAGCCGAGACATTGAACACGGAGCCTCGACTCTGAACATTGAGCCTCGACCATGAACACTGAGCCCAGATACTGAACACTGAGCCTCGACCCTGAACATTGAGCCTAGACTCTGAATACTGATCCTGGACACTGAAAACTGAGCCGCGACCCTGAACACTGAGCCTAGACCCTGAACACTGAGCCTAGATCCTGAACACTGAGCCTTGAAACTGAAAACTGAGCCTCGACCCTGAACACTGAGCCTAGACACTGATCACTGAGCCTTGACACTGAACACTGAGCTTTGACACTGAATACTGAGCATTGACCCTGAACACTGAGCCTCGACAGTGAACACTGAGCCTGGTCCCTGAACACAGAGCCTAGACCATGAATACTGAGCCTCGACCTTGAACACTGAGCATTGACCCTGAATACTGAACCTAGACACTGAACACTGACTTCGACACTGAACACTGAGCCTAGACCCTGAACACTGAGCCTTGACACTGAAAACTGAGCCTAGATTTAGAACACTGAGCCTCGACCCTAAATACCGAGCTGAGACCAATTCACACTGAGCCGAGACACTGAACACTGAACCTAGACCCTGAACACTGAGCCTGGACCCTGGACACTGAGCCTAGACCCTGAACACTGAGCCTGGATACTGAACACTGAGCCGAGACCCTGAACACTAAGCCTAGACACTGAACACTGATCCTCGACCCTGAACAATGAGCCTGGACACTGAAAACTGAGCCTAGACCCTGAACACTGAGTCTAGTCCCTGAATACTGAGCCTGGACCCAGAACACTGAGCCTAGATCCTGAACACTGAGCCTCGACCCTGAACACTGAGCATTGACCCTGAACACTGAACCTCGACACTGAACACTGAACCTAGACCCTGAACACTAAGCCGGAACTCTGAACACTGAGCCTGGACGCTGGACACTGAGCCTAGACCCTGAACACTTAGACTAGACACTGGACACTGAGCCTAGACACTGAACACTGAGCCTGGATACTGAACACTGAGCCGAGACCCTGAACACTGAGCAGAGACACTGAACACTGATCCTCGATCCTGAACAATGAGCCTGGACACTGAACACTGAGCCTAGACCCTGGACACTGTGCCTAGACCCTGAACACTGAGCCTGGATACTGAACACTGAACCTAGACCCTGAACACTGAGCCTCGACACTAAACACTGAGTCTAGTCCCTGAATACTGAGCCTGGACCCAGAACACTGAGCCTAGATCCTGAATACATTCGCCCAGACCCTGAACACTGAGCCTCGACGCTGAACACTGAGAATTGACCCTGAACACTGAGCCGAGACATTGAACACGGAGCCTCGACTCTGAACATTGAGCCTCGACCATGAACACTGAGCCCAGATACTGAACACTGAGCCTCGACCCTGAACATTGAGCCTAGACTCTGAATACTGATCCTGGACACTGAAAACTGAGCCGCGACCCTGAACACTGAGCCTAGACCCTGAACACTGAGCCTAGATCCTGAACACTGAGCCTTGAAACTGAAAACTGAGCCTCGACCCTGAACACTGAGCCTAGACACTGATCACTGAGCCTTGACACTGAACACTGAGCTTTGACACTGAATACTGAGCATTGACCCTGAACACTGAGCCTAGACACTGAACACGGAGCCTAGACCCTGAAAACTGAGCCGAGACCCTGAACACTGAGCCTAAACCCTGAACACTGGGCCTAGACACTGAACACTGAGCCTGGTCCCTGAACACAGAGCCTAGACCATTAATACTGAGCCTCGACCTTGAACACTGAGCATTGACCCTGAACACTGAACCGAGACACTGAACACTGACTTCGACACTGAACACTGAGCCTCGACCCTGAACACTGAGCCGAGACCCTAAACACTGAGCCTTGCCACTGAAAACTGAGCCTAGATTTTGAACACTGAGCCTCGACCCTAAATACCGAGCTGAGACCATGAACACTGAGCCGAGACACTGAACACTGAACCTAGACCCTGAACACTGAGCCTGGACCCTGGACACTGAGCCTAGACCCTGAACACTGAGCCTGGATACTGAACACTGAGCCGAGACCCTGAACACTGAGCCTCGACCCTGAACACTGAGCCTAGACACTGAACACTGATCCTCGACCCTGAACAATGAGCCTGGACACTGAACACTGAGCCTAGACCCTGAACACTGAGTCTAGTCCCTGAATACTGAGCCTGGACCCAGAACACTGAGCCTAGATCCTGAATACATTCGATCAGACCCTGAACACTGAGTCTGGTCCCTGAACACTGAGCATTGACCCTGAACACTCAGCCTAGACACTGAACACGGAGCCTCGACTCTGAACATTGAGCCTCGACCATGAACACTGAGCCTAGACCCTGAACACTGAGCCTGGACCCTGAACATTGAGCCTAGACTCTGAACACTGAGCCTGGACACTGAAAACTGAGCCGCGACCCTGAACACTGAGCCTAGACACTGATCACTGAGCCTTGACACTGAACACTGAGCTTTGACACTGAATACTGAGCATTGGCCCTGAACACTGAGCCTAGACACTGAACACGGAGCCTAGACTCTGAACCTTGGGCCTAG
The DNA here is from genome assembly GCF_044704955.1 of Pristiophorus japonicus. Lineage (NCBI taxonomy): Eukaryota > Metazoa > Chordata > Chondrichthyes > Pristiophoridae > Pristiophorus > Pristiophorus japonicus. The sequence goes on from NC_091981.1 coordinate 69,668,978, forward strand.
ACTCTGAACACTGAGCCTAGACCATGAAAACTGAGCCGAGACCCTGAACACTGAGCCTAGACCATGAATACTGAGCCTCGACCTTGAACACTGAGCCTAGACCCTGAACAATGGGCCTGGACACTGAACACTGAGCCTAGACCCTGAACACTGGACCTGTACACTGAACACTGAGCCGAGACACTGAACACTGAACCTGATCCCTGAACACTGAGCCTCGACGCTGAACACTGAGCCTGGACCCAGAACACTGATCCTAGATCCTGAACACTGCGCCGAGACCCTGAACACTGAGCCAAGACACTGAAAACTGAGTCTAGACCCTGAACACTGAGCCTCGACCCTGGACACTGAGCCTCGACCCTGAACACTGAGCCTCGACCCTGAACACTGAGCCTCGACCCTGAACACTGAGCCTCGACCCTGAACACTGAGCCGAGACCCTGAACACTGAGCAGAGACCCTGAACACTAAGCCTTGACACTGAACACTGAGCCGAGACACTGAAAACTGAGCCTAGACACTGATCACTGAGCCTTGACACTGAACACTGAGACTTGACACTGAACACTTAGCGTCGACCCTGAACACTGAGCCTCGACCCTGAACACTGAGCCTAGACACTGAACACTGAGCGTCGACCCTGAACACTGAGCCTTGACACTGAACACTGAGCCTAGACACTGAACACTGAGCGTCGACCCTGAACACTGCGCCTCGGTCCTGAACACTGAGCCTCGACCCTGAACACTGAGCCTTGACCCTGAACACTGAGCCTCGACCCTGAACACTGAACCTCGACCCTGAACACTGAGCCTAGACACTGAACACTGAGCCTTGACACTGAACACTGAGCCTTGACACTGAACACTGAGCCTAGACACTGAACACTGAGCCTAGACCCTGAAAACTAAGCCTTGACACTGAAAACTGAGCCGAGACACTGAAAACTGAGCCTAGATACTGAACACTGAGCCTCGACCCTGAACACTGAGCCTTGACACTGAACACTGAGCCTAGACCCTGAACACTAAGTCTTGACACTGAACACTGAGTCTGGAGACAGAACACTGAGCCTTGACACTGAACACTGAGCCTAGACCCTGAACACTAAGCCTTGACACTGAAAACTGAGCCGGGACACTGAAAACTGAGCCTAGATACTGAAAACTGAGCCTCGACCCTGAACACTGGAATCTAGACACTGAACACTGTGCCTGGACCCTGAACACTGAGCCTAGACCCTGAACACTGAACCTCGACCCTGAACACTGAGCCTAGACCCTGAACACTGGGCCTAGACACTGAACACTGTGACTCGACCCTGAACACTGAGCCTAGACACTGAACACTGAGCCTGGTCCCTGAACACTGAGCATTGACCCTGAACACTGAGCCTAGACCCTGAACACTGAGCCTCGACACTGAACATTGAGCCGAGACCCTGAACACTGAGCCTCGACACTGAACACTGAGCCTAGACCCTGAACACTGAGCCTCGACCATGAACACTGAGCCTAGACACTGAACACTGAGCCTCGACCCTGAACACTCAGCCTTGACACTGAAAACTGAGCCTAGACACAGAACACTGGAGTCGAGACACTGAACACTGAGCCTGGACCCTGAACACTGAACCTAGACCCTGAACACTGAGCCTCGACCCTGAAAACTGGGCCTAGACACTGAACACTGAGCCTCGACCATGAACACTGAGCCTGGATACTGAACACTGAGTCTGGTCCCTGAACACTGAGCATAGACCCTGAACACTGAGCCTTGACCCTGAACACTGAGCATTGACCCTGAACACTGAGCCTCGACCCTGAACACTGAGCATTGACCCTGAACACTGAACCGAGACACTGAACACTGAGCTTCGACACTGAACACTGAGCCTAGACCCTGAACACTGAGCCTTGACACTGAAAACTGAGCCTAGACACTGAACACTGAGCCTAGACACTGAACACCAAGTCCACATACTGAACACTGAGTCTCGACCCTGAACACTGAGCCTAGATTCTGAACACTGAGCCTAGTCCCTGAAAACTGAGCCGAGACCCTGAACACTGAACCGAGACCCTGAACACTGGGCCTAGGCACTGAACACTGAGCCTAGACCCTGAACACTGAGCCGAGACACTGAACACTGAGCCTGGTCCCTGAACACTGAGCCTCGACCCTGAACACTGAGCCTCGACCCTGAACACTGAGCCTCGACCTTGAACACTGAGCATTGACCCTGAACACTGAACCTAGACATTGAACACTGAACCTAGACCCTGAACACTAAGCCGGAACACTGAACACTGAGCCTGGACCCTGAACACTGAGCCTAGACCCTGAACACTGAGCCTCGACCCTGAAAACTGGGCCTAGACACTGAACACTGAGCCTCGACCATGAACACTGAGCCTGGATACTGAACACTGAGCCTGGACCCTGAACACTGAGCGTAGACCCTGAACACTGAGCCTCGACCCTGAATACTGAGCATTGACCCTGAACACTGAGCCTAGACCCTGAACACTGAGCATTGACCCTGAACACTGAGCCTCGACCCTGAACACTGAGCATTGACCCTGAACACTGAACCGAGACACTGAACATTGAGCTTCGACCCTGAACACTGAGCCTCGACCCTGAACACTGAGCCGAGACCTGAACACTGAGCATTGACCCTGAACACTGAGCCTAGACCCTGAACACTGAGCCTTGACACTGAAAACTGAGCCTAGACACTGAACACTGGAGTCGAGACACTGAACACTGAGCCTGGACCCTGAACACTGAGCTTCGACACTGAACACTGAGCCTAGATCCTGAACACTGAGCCTTGACACTGAAAACTGAGCCTAGACACTGAACACTGGAGTCGAGAAACTGAACACTGAGCCTGGATACTGAACACTGAGCCGAGACCCTGAACACTGAGCCTAGACATTGAACACTGACCCTAGACCCTGAACAATGAGCCTGGACGCTAAACACTGAGCCTACACCCTGGACACTGAGCCTAGACTCTGAACACTGAGCCTAGACCCTGAAAACTGAGCCGAAACCCTGAACACTGAGCCTAAACCCTGAACACTGGGCCAAGACACTGAACACTGAGCCTCGACCCTGAACACTGAGCCTAGACACTGAACACTGAGCCTGGTCCCTGAACATAGAGCCTTGACCATGAATACTGAGCCTCGACCTTGAACACTGAGCATTGACCCTGAACACTGAACGTAGACACTGAACACTGACTTCAACACTGAACACTGAGCCTCGACCCTGAACACTGAGCCTAGACCCTGAACACTGAGACTAGACCCTGAACACTGAGCCTAGACACTGAACACTGATCCTCGACCCTGAACAATGAGCCTGGACACTGAACACTGAGCCTAGACCCTGGACACTGTGCCTAGACCCTGAAAACTGAGTCTGGATACTGAACACTGAGCCGAGACACTGAACACTGAGCCGAGACACTGAACACTGAACCTGGACCCGAAACACTTAGCCGAGACATTGAACACTGAGCCTCGACCCTGAACACTGAGTCTAGTCCCTCAATACTGAGCCTGGACCCAGAACACTGAGCCTAGATCCTGAATACATTCGCCCAGAGCCTGAACACTGAGCCTAGACCCTGAACACTGAGCCTAGACACTGAACACTGAGCCTGGTCCCTGAACAATGAGCCAAGACACTGAACACTGAGCCTCGACCCTGAACACTGAGCCTCGACCCTGAACACTGAGCATTGACCCTGAACACTGAACCTAGAGACTGAACACTGAACCTAGACCCTGAACACTAAGCAGGAACCCTGAACACTGAGCCTGGACGCTGGACACTGAGCCTAGACCCTGAACACTGAGACTAGACCCTGGACACTGAGCCTAGACACTGAACACTGAGCCTGGATACTGAACACTGAGCCGAGACCCTGAACACTGAGCATTGACCCTGAACACTGAACCTAGACACTGAACACTGAACCTAGACCCTGAACACTGAGCCTCGACTCTGAACATTGAGCCTCGACCCTGAACACTGAGCATTGACCCTGAACACTGAGCCTCGACCCTGAACACTGAGCATTGACCCGGAACACTGAGTCTCGACACTGAACACTGAGCCTCGACACTGAACACTGAGCCTAGACTCTGAACATTGAGCCTCGACCCTGAACACTGAGCCCAGATACTGAACACTGAGCCTGGACCCAGAACACTGAGCCTAGACTCTGAACACTGAGCCTAGTCCCTGAAAACTGAGCCGAGACCCTGAACACTGAGCCGAGACCCTGAACACTGAGCCTAGACACTGAACACTGAGCCTGGTCCCTGAACAATGAGCCAAGACACTGAACACTGAGCCTCGACCCTGAACACTGAGCCTCGACCCTGAACACTGAGCATTGACCCTGAACACTGAACCTAGACACTGAACACTGAACCTAGACCCTGAACACTAAGCCGGAACCCTGAACACTGAGCCTGGACGCTGGACACTGAGCCTAGACCCTGAACACTGAGACTAGACCCTGGACACTGAGCCTAGACACTGAACACTGAGCTTGGATACTGAACACTGAGCCGAGACCCTGAACACTGAGCAGAGACACTGAACACTGATCCTCGATCCTGAACAATGAGCCTGGACACTGAACACTGAGCCGAGACCCTGGACACTGTGCCTAGACCCTGAACACTGAGTCTGGATACTGAACACTGAGCCGAGACACTGAACACTGAGCCGAGACACTGAACACTGAACCTCGACCCGAAACACTGAGCCTAGACCCTGAACACTGAGCCTAGACACTTAACACTGCAACTAGACTCTGAATACTGAGCCTGGATACTGAACACTGAACCTAGACCCTGAACACTGAGCCTCGACACTAAACACTGAGTCTAGTCCCTGAATACTGAGCCTGGACCCAGAACACTGAGCCTAGATCCTGAATACATTCGCCCAGACCCTGAACACTGAGCCTCGACGCTGAACACTGAGAATTGACCCTGAACACTGAGCCGAGACATTGAACACGGAGCCTCGACTCTGAACATTGAGCCTCGACCATGAACACTGAGCCCAGATACTGAACACTGAGCCTCGACCCTGAACATTGAGCCTAGACTCTGAATACTGATCCTGGACACTGAAAACTGAGCCTAGATCCTGAACACTGAGCCTTGAAACTGAAAACTGAGCCTCGACCCTGAACACTGAGCCTAGACACTGATCACTGAGCCTTGACACTGAACACTGAGCTTTGACACTGAATACTGAGCATTGACCCTGAACACTGAGCCTCGACAGTGAACACTGAGCCTGGTCCCTGAACACAGAGCCTAGACCATGAATACTGAGCCTCGACCTTGAACACTGAGCATTGACCCTGAATACTGAACCTAGACACTGAACACTGACTTCGACACTGAACACTGAGCCTAGACCCTGAACACTGAGCCTTGACACTGTAAACTGAGCCTAGATTTAGAACACTGAGCCTGGACCCTAAATACCGAGCTGAGACCAATTCACACTGAGCCGAGACACTGAACACTGAACCTAGACCCTGAACACTGAGCCTGGACCCTGGACACTGAGCCTAGACCCTGAACACTGAGCCTGGATACTGAACACTGAGCCGAGACCCTGAACACTAAGCCTAGACACTGAACACTGATCCTCGACCCTGAACAATGAGCCTGGACACTGAAAACTGAGCCTAGACCCTGAACACTGAGTCTAGTCCCTGAATACTGAGCCTGGACCCAGAACACTGAGCCTAGATCCTGAACACTGAGCCTCGACCCTGAACACTGAGCATTGACCCTGAACACTGAACCTCGACACTGAACACTGAACCTAGACCCTGAACACTAAGCCGGAACTCTGAACACTGAGCCTGGACGCTGGACACTGAGCCTAGACCCTGAACACTGAGACTAGACACTGGACACTGAGCCTAGACACTGAACACTGAGCCTGGATACTGAACACTGAGCCGAGACCCTGAACACTGAGCAGAGACACTGAACACTGATCCTCGATCCTGAACAATGAGCCTGGACACTGAACACTGAGCCTAGACCCTGGACACTGTGCCTAGACCCTGAACACTGAGCCTGGATACTGAACACTGAACCTAGACCCTGAACACTGAGCCTCGACACTAAACACTGAGTCTAGTCCCTGAATACTGAGCCTGGACCCAGAACACTGAGCCTAGATCCTGAATACATTCGACCAGACCCTGAACACTGAGCCTCGACGCTGAACACTGAGAATTGACCCTGAACACTGAGCCGAGACATTGAACACGGAGCCTCGACTCTGAACATTGAGCCTCGACCATGAACACTGAGCCCAGATACTGAACACTGAGCCTCGACCCTGAACATTGAGCCTAGACTCTGAATACTGATCCTGGACACTGAAAACTGAGCCGCGACCCTGAACACTGAGCCTAGACCCTGAACACTGAGCCTAGATCCTGAACACTGAGCCTTGAAACTGAAAACTGAGCCTCGACCCTGAACACTGAGCCTAGACACTGATCACTGAGCCTTGACACTGAACACTGAGCTTTGACACTGAATACTGAGCATTGACCCTGAACACTGGAGTCGAGACACTGAACACTGAGCCTGGACCCTGAACACTGAGCTTCGACACTGAACACTGAGCCTCAACCCTGAACACTCAGCCTTGACACTGAAAACTGAGCCTAGACACAGAACACTGGAGTCGAGACACTGAACACTGAGCCTGGACCCTGAACACTGAACCTAGACCCTGAACACTGAGCCTCGACCCTGAAAACTGGGCCGAGACACTGAACACTGAGCCTCGACCATGAACACTGAGCCTGGATACTGAACACTGAGTCTGGTCCCTGAACACTGAGCATAGATCCTGAACACTGAGCCTTGACCCTGAACACTGAGCATTGACCCTGAACACTGAGCCTAGACCCTGAACACTGAGCATTGACCCTGAACACTGAGCCTCGACCCTGAACACTGAGCATTGACCCTGAACACTGAACCGAGACACTGAACACTGAGCTTCGACACTGAACACTGAGCCTAGACCCTGAACACTGAGCCTTGACACTGAAAACTGAGCCTAGACACTGAACACTGAGCCTAGACACTGAACACGGAGTCCACATACTGAACACTGAGCCTCGACCCTGAACACTGAGCCTAGATTCTGAACACTGAGCCTAGTCCCTGAAAACTGAGCCGAGACCCTGAACACTGAACCGAGACCCTGAACACTGGGCCTAGGCACTGAACACTGAGCCTAGACCCTGAACACTGAGCCGAGACCCTGAACACTGGGCCTAGGCACTGAAAACTGAGCCTCGACCCTGAACACAGAGCCTAGACACTGAACACTGAGCCTGGTCCCTGAACACTGAGCCTCGACCCTGAACACTGAGCCTCGACCCTGAACACTGAGCCTCGACCTTGAACACTGAGCATTGACCCTGAACACTGAACCTAGACACTGAACACTGAACCTAGACCCTGAACACTAAGCCGGAACACTGAACACTGAGCCTGGACCCTGAACACTGAGCCTAGACCCTGAACACTGAGCCTCGACCCTGAAAACTGGGCCTAGACACTGAACACTGAGCCTCGACCATGAACACTGAGCCTGGATACTGAACACTGAGCCTGGACCCTGAACACTGAGCGTAGACCCTGAACACTGAGCCTCGACCCTGAACACTGAGCATTGACCCTGAACACTGAGCCTAGACCCTGAACACTGAGCATTGACCCTGAACACTGAGCCTCGACCCTGAACACTGAGTATTGACCCTGAACACTGAACCGAGACACTGAACATTGAGCTTCGACCCTGAACACTGAGCCGAGACCCTGAACACTGAGCCGAGACCTGAACACTGAGCATTGACCCTGAACACTGAGCCTAGACCCTGAACACTGAGCCTTGACACTGAAAACTGAGCCTAGACACTGAACACTGGAGTCGAGACACTGAACACTGAGCCTGGACCCTGAACACTGAGCTTCGACACTGAACACTGAGCCTAGACCCTGAACACTGAGCCTTGACACTGAAAACTGAGCCTAGACACTGAACACTGGAGTCGAGAAACTGAACACTGAGCCTGGATACTGAACACTGAGCCGAGACCCTGAACACTGAGCCTAGACATTGAACACTGACCCTAGACCCTGAACAATGAGCCTGGACGCTAAACACTGAGCCTACACCCTGGACACTGAGCCGAGACTCTGAACACTGAGCCTGGATACTGGAAACTGAGCCGAGACACTGAACACTGAACCTAGACCGTAAACACTGAGCCTAGACTCTGAACACTGAGCCTAGACCCTGAAAACTGAGCCGAAACCCTGAACACTGAGCCTAAACCCTGAACACTGGGCCAAGATACTGAACACTGAGCCTCGACCCTGAACACTGAGCCTAGACACTGAACACTGAACCTGGTCCCTGAACATAGAGCCTAGACCATGAATACTGAGCCTCGACCTTGAACACTGAGCATTGACCCTGAACACTGAACGTAGACACTGAACACTGACTTCAACACTGAACACTGAGCCTCGACCCTGAACACTGAGCCTAGACCCTGAACACTGAGACTAGACCCTGAACACTGAGACTAGACACTGAACACTGATCCTCGACCCTGAACAATGAGCCTGGACACTGAACACTGAGCCTAGACCCTGGACACTGTGCCTAGACCCTGAAAACTGAGTCTGGATACTGAACACTGAGCCGAGACACTGAACACTTAGCCGAGACATTGAACACTGAGCCTCGACCCTGAACACTGAGTCTAGTCCCTCAATACTGAGCCTGGACCCAGAACACTGAGCCTAGATCCTGAATACATTCGCCCAGAGCCTGAACACTGAGCCTAGACCCTGAACACTGAGCCTAGACACTGAACACTGAGCCTGGTCCCTGAACAATGAGCCAAGACACTGAACACTGAGCCTCGACCCTGAACACTGAGCCTCGACCCTGAACACTGAGCATTGACCCTGAACACTGAACCTAGAGACTGAACACTGAACCTAGACCCTGAACACTAAGCAGGAACCCTGAACACTGAGCCTGGACGCTGGACACTGAGCCTAGACCCTGAACACTGAGACTAGACCCTGGACACTGAGCCTAGACACTGAACACTGAGCCTGGATACTGAACACTGAGCCGAGACCCTGAACACTGAGCATTGACCCTGAACACTGAACCTAGACACTGAACACTGAACCTAGACCCTGAACACTGAGCCTCGACTCTGAACATTGAGCCTCGACCCTGAACACTGAGCATTGACCCTGAACACTGAGCCTCGACCCTGAACACTGAGCATTGACCCGGAACACTGAGTCTCGACACTGAACACTGAGCCTCGACACTGAACACTGAGCCTAGACTCTGAACATTGAGCCTCGACCCTGAACACTGAGCCCAGATACTGAACACTGAGCCTGGACCCAGAACACTGAGCCTAGACTCTGAACACTGAGCCTAGTCCCTGAAAACTGAGCCGAGACCCTGAACACTGAGCCGAGACCCTGAACACTGAGCCTAGACACTGAACACTGAGCCTGGTCCCTGAACAATGAGCCAAGACACTGAACACTGAGCCTCGACCCTGAACACTGAGCCTCGACCCTGAACACTGAGCATTGACCCTGAACACTGAACCTAGACACTGAACACTGAACCTAGACCCTGAACACTAAGCCGGAACCCTGAACACTGAGCCTGGACGCTGGACACTGAGCCTAGACCCTGAACACTGAGACTAGACCCTGGACACTGAGCCTAGACACTGAACACTGAGCTTGGATACTGAACACTGAGCCGAGACCCTGAACACTGAGCAGAGACACTGAACACTGATCCTCGATCCTGAACAATGAGCCTGGACACTGAACACTGAGCCGAGACCCTGGACACTGTGCCTAGACCCTGAACACTGAGCCTGGATACTGAACACTGAGCCGAGACACTGAACACTGAGCCGAGACACTGAACACTGAACCTCGACCCGAAACACTGAGCCTAGACCCTGAACACTGAGCCTAGACACTTAACACTGCAACTAGACTCTGAATACTGAGCCTGGATACTGAACACTGAACCTAGACCCTGAACACTGAGCCTCGACACTAAACACTGAGTCTAGTCCCTGAATACTGAGCCTGGACCCAGAACACTGAGCCTAGATCCTGAATACATTCGCCCAGACCCTGAACACTGAGCCTCGACGCTGAACACTGAGAATTGACCCTGAACACTGAGCCGAGACATTGAACACGGAGCCTCGACTCTGAACATTGAGCCTCGACCATGAACACTGAGCCCAGATACTGAACACTGAGCCTCGACCCTGAACATTGAGCCTAGACTCTGAATACTGATCCTGGACACTGAAAACTGAGCCTAGATCCTGAACACTGAGCCTTGAAACTGAAAACTGAGCCTCGACCCTGAACACTGAGCCTAGACACTGATCACTGAGCCTTGACACTGAACACTGAGCTTTGACACTGAATACTGAGCATTGACCCTGAACACTGAGCCTCGACAGTGAACACTGAGCCTGGTCCCTGAACACAGAGCCTAGACCATGAATACTGAGCCTCGACCTTGAACACTGAGCATTGACCCTGAATACTGAACCTAGACACTGAACACTGACTTCGACACTGAACACTGAGCCTAGACCCTGAACACTGAGCCTTGACACTGAAAACTGAGCCTAGATTTAGAACACTGAGCCTGGACCCTAAATACCGAGCTGAGACCAATTCACACTGAGCCGAGACACTGAACACTGAACCTAGACCCTGAACACTGAGCCTGGACCCTGGACACTGAGCCTAGACCCTGAACACTGAGCCTGGATACTGAACACTGAGCCGAGACCCTGAACACTAAGCCTAGACACTGAACACTGATCCTCGACCCTGAACAATGAGCCTGGACACTGAAAACTGAGCCTAGACCCTGAACACTGAGTCTAGTCCCTGAATACTGAGCCTGGACCCAGAACACTGAGCCTAGATCCTGAACACTGAGCCTCGACCTTGAACACTGAGCATTGACCCTGAACACTGAACCTCGACACTGAACACTGAACCTAGACCCTGAACACTAAGCCGGAACTCTGAACACTGAGCCTGGACGCTGGACACTGAGCCTAGACCCTGAACACTGAGACTAGACACTGGACACTGAGCCTAGACACTGAACACTGAGCCTGGATACTGAACACTGAGCCGAGACCCTGAACACTGAGCAGAGACACTGAACACTGATCCTCGATCCTGAACAATGAGCCTGGACACTGAACACTGAGCCTAGACCCTGGACACTGTGCCTAGACCCTGAACACTGAGCCTGGATACTGAACACTGAACCTAGACCCTGAACACTGAGCCTCGACACTAAACACTGAGTCTAGTCCCTGAATACTGAGCCTGGACCCAGAACACTGAGCCTAGATCCTGAATACATTCGCCCAGACCCTGAACACTGAGCCTCGACGCTGAACACTGAGAATTGACCCTGAACACTGAGCCGAGACATTGAACACGGAGCCTCGACTCTGAACATTGAGCCTCGACCATGAACACTGAGCCCAGATATTGAACACTGAGCCTCGACCCTGAACATTGAGCCTAGACTCTGAATACTGATCCTGGACACTGAAAACTGAGCCGCGACCCTGAACACTGAGCCTAGACCCTGAACACTGAGCCTAGATCCTGAACACTGAGCCTTGAAACTGAAAACTGAGCCTCGACCCTGAACACTGAGCCTAGACACTGATCACTGAGCCTTGACACTGAACACTGAGCTTTGACACTGAATACTGAGCATTGACCCTGAACACTGAGCCTAGACACTGAACACGGAGCCTAGACCCTGAAAACTGAGCCTAGACCATTAATACTGAGCCTCGACCTTGAACACTGAGCATTGACCCTGAACACTGAACCGAGACACTGAACACTGACTTCGACACTGAACACTGAGCCTCGACCCTGAACACTGAGCCTAGACCCTAAACACTGAGCCTTGCCACTGAAAACTGAGCCTAGATTTTGAACACTGAGCCTCGACCCTAAATACCGAGCTGAGACCATGAACACTGAGCCGAGACACTGAACACTGAACCTAGACCCTGAACACTGAGCCTGGACCCTGGACACTGAGCCTAGACCCTGAACACTGAGCCTGGATACTGAACACTGAGCCGAGACCCTGAACACTTAGCCTAGACCCTGAACACTGAGCCTAGACACTGAACACTGATCCTCGACCCTGAACAATGAGCCTGGACACTGAACACTGAGCCTAGACCCTGAACACTTAGTCTAGTCCCTGAATACTGAGCCTGGACCCAGAACACTGAGCCTAGATCCTGAATACATTCGATCAGACCCTGAACACTGAGTCTGGTCCCTGAACACTGAGCATTGACCCTGAACACTCAGCCTAGACACTGAACACGGAGCCTCGACTCTGAACATTGAGCCTCGACCATGATCACTGAGCCTAGACCCTGAACACTGAGCCTGGACCCTGAACATTGAGCCTAGACTCTGAACACTGAGCCTGGACACTGAAAACTGAGCCGCGACCCTGAACACTGAGCCTAGACACTGATCACTGAGCCTTGACACTGAACACTGAGCTTTGACACTGAATACTGAGCATTGGCCCTGAACACTGAGCCTAGACACTGAACACGGAGCCTAGACTCTGAACCTTGGGCCTAGACTCTGAACACTGAGCCTAGACCATGAAAACTGAGCCGAGACCCTGAACACTGAGCCTAAACCCTGAACACTGGGCCTAGACACTGAACACTGAGCCTCGACCCTGAACACTGAGCCTCGACAGTGAACACTGAGCCTGGTCCCTGAACACATAGCCTAGACCATGAATACTGAGCCTCGACCTTGAACACTGAGCCTAGACCCTGAACAATGGGCCTGGACACTGAACACTGAGCCTAGACCCTGAACACTGGGCCTGTACACTGAACACTGAGCCGAGACACTGAACACTGAACCTGATCCCTGAACACTGAGCCTCGACGCTGAACACTGAGCCTGGACCCAGAACACTGATCCTAGATCCTGAACACTGCGCCGAGACCCTGAACACTGAGCCAAGACACTGAAAACTGAGTCTAGACCCTGAACACTGAGCCTCGACCCTGGACACTGAGCCTCGACCCTGAACACTGAGCCTCGACCCTGAACACTGAGCCTCGACCCTGAACACTAAGCCTCGACCCTGAACACTGAGCCGAGACCCTGAACACTGAGCAGAGACCCTGAACACTAAGCCTTGACACTGAAAACTGAGCCGAGACACTGAAAACTGAGCCTAGACACTGAACACAAAGCTTCGACCCTGAACACTGAGCCGAGACCTGAACACTGAGCCTCGACCCTGAACACTGAGCCTAGACACTGATCACTGAGCCTTGACACTGAACACTGAGCCTCGACCCTGAACACTGAGCCTAGACGCTGAACACTGAGCCTCGACCCTGAACACTGAGCCTCGACACTGAACACTGAGCCGAGACACTGAACACTGAGCCTAGACACTGAACACTGAGCCTCGACCCTGAACACTGAGCCTCGACCCTGAACACTGAGCCTAGACACTGAACACTGAACCACTGACACTGAAAACTGAGCCTCGACCCTGAACACTGAGCCTAGACACTGATCATTGAGCCTTGACACTGAACACTGAGACTTGACACTGAACACTTAGCGTCGACCCTGAACACTGAGCCTCGACCCTGAACACTGAGCCTAGACACTGAACACTGAGCGTCGACCCTGAACACTGAGCCTTGACACTGAACACTGAGCCTAGACACTGAACACTGAGCCTCGACACTGAACACTGAGCCTAGACACTGATCACTGAGCCTTGACACTGAACACTGAGCCACGACCCTGAACACTGAGCCTAGACGCTGAACACTGAGACTCGACCCTGAATACTGAGCCTCGACCCTGAACACTGAGCCTCGACCCTGAACACTGAGCCGAGACACTGAACACTGAGCCTAGACACTGAACACTGAGCCTCGACCCTGAACACTGAGCCTAGACACTGATCACTGAGCCTTGACACTGAACACTGAGACTTGACACTGAACACTTAGCGTCGACCCTGAACACTGAGCCTCGACCCTGAACACTGAGCCAAGACACTGAACACTGAGCGTCGACCCTGAACACTGAGCCTTGACACTGAACACTGAGCCTAGACACTGAACACTGAGCGTCGACCCTGAACACTGCGCCTCGGCCCTGAACACTGAGCCTCGACCCTGAACAGTGAGCCTCGACACTGAACACTGAGCCTCGACCCTGAACACTGAGCCTTGACCCTGAACACTGAGCCTCGACCCTGAACACTGAACCTCGACCCTGAACACTGAGCCTAGACACTGAACACTGAGCTTTGACACTGAACACTGAGCCTTGACACTGAACACTGAGCCTAGACACTGAACACTGAGCCTAGACCCTGAAAACTAAGCCTTGACACTGAAAACTGAGCCGAGACACTGAAAACTGAGCCTCGACCCTGAACACTGAGCCTTGACACTGAACACTGAGCCTAGACCCTGAACACTAAGCCTTGACACTGAAAACTGAGCCTTGACACTGAACACTGAGACTTGACACTGAACACTTAGCGTCGACCCTGAACACTGAGCCTCGACCCTGAACACTGAGCCGAGACCCTGAACACTAAGCCTTGACACTGAAAACTGAGCCGGGACACTGAAAACTGAGCCTAGATACTGAAAACTGAGCCTCGACCCTGAACACTGGAATCTAGACACTGAACACTGTGCCTGGACCCTGAACACTGAGCCTAGACCCTGAACACTGAGCCAAGACACTGAAAACTGAGCCTAGATTTTGAACACTGAGCCTCGACACTGAATACTGAACCTAGACCCTGAACACTGAGCCTAGACCCTGAACAATGAGCTTCGACCATGAAAACTGAGCCTAGACCCTGAACACTGAGCCTGGACCTTGAAAACTGAGCCTAGACCCTGAACACTGCGCCTAGATGCTGAACACTGAGCCCAGACACTGAACGCTGAGCTTCGACACCGAACACTGAGCCGAGACACTGAACACTGAGACTGGACCCTGAACACTGAGCCTGGACCCTGAACTCTGAGCAGAGACACTGAACACTGAGCATCGACCCTGAACACTGAGCCTAGACACTGAACACTGAGCCTGGACAATGAACACTGAGCCTAGACCCTGAACACTGAGCCTAGGCACTGAACACTGAGCCTGGACACTGAACACTGAGCCTAGACCCTGAACACTGGGCCTGGACACTGAACACTGAGCCTCGACCCTGAACACTGAGCCTAGACACTGAACACTGAACCTGGTCCCTGAACACTGAGCCTAGACCCTGAACACTGAGCCTCGACCCTGAACACTGAGCCTAGACACTGAACACTGAGCTTCGACCCTGAACACTGAGCACAGACACTGAACACTGAGCCTAGACACTGAACACTGAGCCTCGACCCTGAACACTGAGCCTTGACTCTGAACACTGAGCCTAGACACTGAACACTGAGCTTCGACACTGAACACTGAGCCTAGACCCTGAAAACTAAGCCTTGACACTGAAAACTGAGCCGAGACATTGAAAACTGAGCCTAGATACTGAACACTGAGCCTCGACCCTGAACACTGGAGTTTAGATACTGAACACTGAGCCTAGACCCTGAATACTGAGCCTAGACGCTGAACACTGAGCCAAGACACTGAAAACTGAGCCTAGATTTTGAACACTGAGCCTCGACCCTGAATACTGAGCCGAGACCATGAACACTGAGCCGAGACACTGAACACTGAACCTAGACGCTGAATACTGAGCCTGGACCCTGAACACTGAGCCTGGACTTTAGACACTGAGCCTAGACCCTGAACACTGAGCCTAGACCTTGAAAACTGAGCCGAGACCCTGAACACTGAGCCTAGACCCTGAACACTGAGCCTCGACCCTGAACACTGAGCCTAGACCCTGAATACTGAGCCTGGACCCAGAACACTGAGCCTAGATCCTGAATACATTAGCCCAGACACTGAACACTGAGCCTCGACCCTGAACACTGAGACTAGACCCTGGAAACTGTGCCGAGACCCTGAACACTGAGCCTGGATACTGAACACTGAGCCGCGACACTGAACACTGAGCCGAGACACTGAACACTGAGCCTCGACCATAAACACTGAGCCTAGACCCTGAACACTGAGCCTAGACACTTAACACTGCACCTAGACCCTGAACACTGAGCCTGGATACTGAACACTGAGCCTCGACCCTGAACACTGAGCCTTGACACTGAACACTGCGCCTAGATGCTGAACACTGAGCCCAGACACTGAACGCTGAGCTTCGACACTGAACACTGAGCCGAGACACTGAACACTGAGACTGGACCCTGAACACTGAGCCTGGACGCTGAACTCTGAGCAGAGACACTGAACACTGAGCATCGACCCTGAACACTGAGCCTAGACACTGAACACTGAGCCTGGACAATGAACACTGAGCCTAGACCCTGAACACTGAGCCTAGGCACTAAACACTGAGCCTGGACACTGAACACTGAGCCTAGACCCTGAACACTGGGCCTGGACACTGAACACTGAGCCTCGACCCTGAACACTGAGCCTAGACACTGAACACTGAACCTGGTCCCTGAACACTGAGCCTAGACCCTGAACACTGAGCCTCGACCCTGAACACTGAGCCTCGACCCTGAACACTGAGCCTCGACCCTGAACACTGAGCCTAGACACTGAACACTGAACTTCGACCCTGAACACTGAGCACAGACACTGAACACTGAGCCTAGGCACTGAACACTGAGCCTCGGCCGTGAACACTGAGCCTTGACTCTGAACACTGAGCCTAGACACTGAACACTGAGCCTCGACCCTGAACACTGAGCCTTGACCCTGAACACTGAGCCTCGACCCTGAACACTGAACCTCGACCCTGAACACTGAGCCTAGACACTGAACACTGAGCCTTGACACTGAACACTGAGCCTTGACACTGAACACTGAGCCTAGACACTGAACACTGAGCCTAGACCCTGAAAACTAAGCCTTGACACTGAAAACTGAGCCGAGACACTGAAAACTGAGCCTAGATACTGAACACTGAGCCTCGACCCTGAACACTGAGCCTTGACACTGAACACTGAGCCTAGACCCTGAACACTAAGTCTTGACACTGAACACTGAATCTGGAGACAGAACACTGAGCCTTGACACTGAACACTGAGCCTAGACCCTGAACACTAAGCCTTGACACTGAAAACTGAGCCGGGACACTGAAAACTGAGCCTAGATACTGAAAACTGAGCCTCGACCCTGAACACTGGAATCTAGACACTGAACACTGTGCCTGGACCCTGAACACTGAGCCTAGACCCTGAACACTGAGCCAAGACACTGAAAACTGAGCCTAGATTTTGAACACTGAGCCTCGACACTGAATACTGAACCTAGACCCTGAACACTGAGCCTAGACCCTGAACAATGAGCTTCGACCATGAAAACTGAGCCCAGACCCTGAACAGTGAGCCTGGACCTTGAAAACTGAGCCTAGAACCTGAACACTGAGCCTAGATGCTGAACACTGAGCCCAGACACTGAACGCTGAGCTTCGACACTGAACACTGAGCCGAGACACTGAACACTGAGACTGGACCCTGAACACTGAGCCTGGACCCTGAACTCTGAGCAGAGACACTGAACACTGAGCATCGACCCTGAACACTGAGCCTAGACACTGAACACTGAGCCTGGACAATGAACACTGAGCCTAGACCCTGAACACTGAGCCTAGGCACTGAACACTGAGCCTGGACACTGAACACTGAGCCTAGACCCTGAACACTGGGCCTGGACACTGAACACTGAGCCTCGACCCTGAACACTGAGCCTAGACACTGAACACTGAACCTGGTCCCTGAACACTGAGCCTAGACCCTGAACACTGAGCCTCGACCCTGAACACTGAGCCTCGACCCTGAACACTGCGCCGAGACCCTGAACACTGAGCCTAGACACTGAACACTGAGCTTCGACCCTGAACACTGAGCACAGACACTGAACACTGAGCCTAGACACTGAACACTGAGCCTCGACCCTGAACACTGAGCCTTGACTCTGAACACTGAGCCTAGACACTGAACACTGAGCGTCGACCCTGAACACTGAGCCTTGACACTGAACACTGAGCCTAGACACTGAACACTGAGCCTCGACCCTGAACACTGAGCCTAGACACTGATCACTGAGCCTTGACACTGAACACTGAGCCTCGACCCTGAACAGTGAGCCGAGACGCTGAACACTGAGACTCGACCCTGAATACTGAGCCTCGACCCTGAACACTGAGCCTCGACCCTGAACACTGAGCCGAGACACTGAACACTGAGCCTAGACACTGAACACTGAGCCTCGACCCTGAACACTGAGCCTCGACCCTGAACACTGAGCCTAGACGCTGAACACTGAGCCGAGACACTGAACACTGAGCCTAGACACTGAACACTGAGCCTCGACCCTGAACACTGAGCCTCGACCCTGAACACTGAGCCTAGACGCTGAACACTGAACCACTGACACTGAAAACTGAGCCTCGACCCTGAACACTGAGCCTAGACACTGATCACTGAGCCTTGACACTGAACACTGAGACTTGACACAGAACACTTAGCGTCGACCCTGAACACTGAGCCTCGACCCTGAACACTGAGCCTAGACACTGAACACTGAGCGTCGACCCTGAACACTGAGCCTTGACACTGAACACTGAGCCTAGACACTGAACACTGAGCGTCGACCCTGAACACTGAGCCTCGACCCTGAACAGTGAGCCTCGACACTGAACACTGAGCCTCGACCCTGAACACTGAACCTCGACGCTGAACACTGAGCCTTGACACTGAACACTGAGCCTTGACACTGAACACTGAGCCTAGACACTGAACACTGAGCCTAGACCCTGAAAACTAAGCCTTGACACTGAAAACTGAGCCGAGACACTGAAAACTGAGCCTAGATACTGAACACTGAGCCTCGACCCTGAACACTGAGCCTTGACACTGAACACTGAGCCTAGACCCTGAACACTAAGTCTTGACACTGAACACTGAGTCTGGAGACAGAACACTGAGCCTTGACACTGAACACTGAGCCTAGACCCTGAACACTAAGCCTTGACACTGAAAACTGAGCCGGGACACTGAAAACTGAGCCTAGATACTGAAAACTGAGCCTCGACCCTGAACACTGGAATCTAGACACTGAACACTGTGCCTGGACCCTGAACACTGAGCCTAGACCCTGAACACTGAGCCAAGACACTGAAAACTGAGCCTAGATTTTGAACACTGAGCCTCGACACTGAATACTGAACCTAGACCCTGAACACTGAGCCTAGACCCTGAACAATGAGCTTCGACCATGAAAACTGAGCCTAGACCCTGAACACTGAGCCTGGACCTTGAAAACTGAGCCTAGACCCTGAACACTGCGCCTAGATGCTGAACACTGAGCCCAGACACTGAACGCTGAGCTTCGACACTGAACACTGAGCCGAGACACTGAACACTGAGACTGGACCCTGAACACTGAGCCTGGACCCTGAACTCTGAGCAGAGACACTGAACACTGAGCATCGACCCTGAACACTGAGCCTAGACACTGAACACTGAGCCTGGACAATGAACACTGAGCCTAGACCCTGAACACTGAGCCTAGGCACTGAACACTGAGCCTGGACACTGAACACTGAGCCTAGACCCTGAACACTGGGCCTGGACACTGAACACTGAGCCTCGACCCTGAACACTGAGCCTAGACACTGAACACTGAACCTGGTCCCTGAACACTGAGCCTAGACCCTGAACACTGAGCCTCGACCCTGAACACTGAGCCTAGACACTGAACACTGAGCTTCGACCCTGAACAGTGAGCCGAGACGCTGAACACTGAGACTCGACCCTGAATACTGAGCCTCGACCCTGAACACTGAGCCTCGACCCTGAACACTGAGCCGAGACACTGAACACTGAGCCTAGACACTGAACACTGAGCCTCGACCCTGAACACTGAGCCTCGACCCTGAACACTGAGCCTAGACGCTGAACACTGAGCCGAGACACTGAACACTGAGCCTAGACACTGAACACTGAGCCTCGACCCTGAACACTGAGCCTCGACCCTGAACACTGAGCCTAGACGCTGAACACTGAACCACTGACACTGAAAACTGAGCCTCGACCCTGAACACTGAGCCTAGACACTGATCACTGAGCCTTGACACTGAACACTGAGACTTGACACTGAACACTTAGCGTCGACCCTGAACACTGAGCCTCGACCCTGAACACTGAGCCTAGACACTGAACACTGAGCGTCGACCCTGAACACTGAGCCTTGACACTGAACACTGAGCCTAGACACTGAACACTGAGCGTCGACCCTGAACACTGAGCCTCGACCCTGAACAGTGAGCCTCGACACTGAACACTGAGCCTCGACCCTGAACACTGAACCTCGACGCTGAACACTGAGCCTTGACACTGAACACTGAGCCTTGACACTGAACACTGAGCCTAGACACTGAACACTGAGCCTAGACCCTGAAAACTAAGCCTTGACACTGAAAACTGAGCCGAGACACTGAAAACTGAGCCTAGATACTGAACACTGAGCCTCGACCCTGAACACTGAGCCTTGACACTGAACACTGAGCCTAGACCCTGAACACTAAGTCTTGACACTGAACACTGAGTCTGGAGACAGAACACTGAGCCTTGACACTGAACACTGAGCCTAGACCCTGAACACTAAGCCTTGACACTGAAAACTGAGCCGGGACACTGAAAACTGAGCCTAGATACTGAAAACTGAGCCTCGACCCTGAACACTGGAATCTAGACACTGAACACTGTGCCTGGACCCTGAACACTGAGCCTAGACCCTGAACACTGAGCCAAGACACTGAAAACTGAGCCTAGATTTTGAACACTGAGCCTCGACACTGAATACTGAACCTAGACCCTGAACACTGAGCCTAGACCCTGAACAATGAGCTTCGACCATGAAAACTGAGCCTAGACCCTGAACACTGAGCCTGGACCTTGAAAACTGAGCCTAGACCCTGAACACTGCGCCTAGATGCTGAACACTGAGCCCAGACACTGAACGCTGAGCTTCGACACTGAACACTGAGCCGAGACACTGAACACTGAGACTGGACCCTGAACACTGAGCCTGGACCCTGAACTCTGAGCAGAGACACTGAACACTGAGCATCGACCCTGAACACTGAGCCTAGACACTGAACACTGAGCCTGGACAATGAACACTGAGCCTAGACCCTGAACACTGAGCCTAGGCACTGAACACTGAGCCTGGACACTGAACACTGAGCCTAGACCCTGAACACTGGGCCTGGACACTGAACACTGAGCCTCGACCCTGAACACTGAGCCTAGACACTGAACACTGAACCTGGTCCCTGAACACTGAGCCTAGACCCTGAACACTGAGCCTCGACCCTGAACACTGAGCCTAGACACTGAACACTGAGCTTCGACCCTGAACACTGAGCACAGACACTGAACACTGAGCCTAGACACTGAACACTGAGCCTCGACCCTGAACACTGAGCCTTGACTCTGAACACTGAGCCTAGACACTGAACACTGAGCTTCGACACTGAACACTGAGCCTAGACCCTGAAAACTAAGCCTTGACACTGAAAACTGAGCCGAGACATTGAAAACTGAGCCTAGATACTGAACACTGAGCCTCGACCCTGAACACTGGAGTTTAGATACTGAACACTGAGCCTAGACCCTGAATACTGAGCCTAGACGCTGAACACTGAGCCAAGACACTGAAAACTGAGCCTAGATTTTGAACACTGAGCCTCGACCCTGAATACTGAGCCGAGACCATGAACACTGAGCCGAGACACTGAACACTGAACCTAGACGCTGAATACTGAGCCTGGACCCTGAACACTGAGCCTGGACTTTAGACACTGAGCCTAGACCCTGAACACTGAGCCGAGACCTTGAAAACTGAGCCGAGACCCTGAACACTGAGCCTAGACCCTGAACACTGAGCCTCGACCCTGAACACTGAGCCTAGACCCTGAATACTGAGCCTGGACCCAGAACACTGAGCCTAGATCCTGAATACATTAGCCCAGACACTGAACACTGAGCCTCGACCCTGAACACTGAGACTAGACCCTGGAAACTGTGCCTAGACCCTGAACACTGAGCCTGGATACTGAACACTGAGCCGCGACACTGAACACTGAGCCGAGACACTGAACACTGAGCCTCGATCATAAACACTGAGCCTAGACCCTGAACACTGAGCCTAGACACTTAACACTGCACCTAGACCCTGAACACTGAGCCTGGATACTGAACACTGAGCCTCGACCCTGAACACTGAGCCTTGACACTGAACACTGAGCCTAGACCCTGAACACTAAGCCTTGACACTGAACACTGAGTCTGGAGACAGAACACTGAGCCTTGACACTGAACACTGAGCCTAGACCCTGAACACTAAGCCTTGACACTGAAAACTGAGCCGGGACACTGAAAACTGAGCCTAGATACTGAAAACTGAGCCTCGACCCTGAACACTGGAATCTAGACACTGAACACTGTGCCTGGACCCTGAACACTGAGCCTAGACCCTGAACACTGAGCCAAGACACTGAAAACTGAGCCTAGATTTTGAACACTGAGCCTCGACACTGAATACTGAACCTAGACCCTGAACACTGAGCCTGGAACCTGAACAATGAGCTTCGACCATGAAAACTGAGCCTAGACCCTGAACACTGAGCCTGGACCTTGAAAACTGAGCCTAGACCCTGAACACTGCGCCTAGATGCTGAACACTGAGCCCAGACACTGAACGCTGAGCTTCGACACTGAACACTGAGCCGAGACACTGAACACTGAGACTGGACCCTGAACACTGAGCCTGGACCCTGAACTCTGAGCAGAGACACTGAACACTGAGCATCGACCCTGAACACTGAGCCTAGACACTGAACACTGAGCCTGGACAATGAACACTGAGCCTAGACCCTGAACACTGAGCCTAGGCACTGAACACTGAGCCTGGACACTGAACACTGAGCCTAGACCCTGAACACTGGGCCTGGACACTGAACACTGAGCCTGGACCCTGAACACTGAGCCTAGACACTGAACACTGAACCTGGTCCCTGAACACTGAGCCTAGACCCTGAACACTGCGCCTAGATGCTGAACACTGAGCCCAGACACTGAACGCTGAGCTTCGACACTGAACACTGAGCCGAGACACTGAACACTGAGACTGGACCCTGAACACTGAGCCTGGACCCTGAACTCTGAGCAGAGACACTGAACACTGAGCATCGACCCTGAACACTGAGCCTAGACACTGAACACTGAGCCTGGACAATGAACACTGAGCCTAGACCCTGAACACTGAGCCTAGGCACTGAACACTGAGCCTGGACACTGAACACTGAGCCTAGACCCTGAACACTGGGCCTGGACACTGAACACTGAGCCTCGACCCTGAACACTGAGCCTAGACACTGAACACTGAACCTGGTCCCTGAACACTGAGCCTAGACCCTGAACACTGAGCCTCAACCCTGAACACTGAGCCTCGACCCTGAACACTGAGCCTCGACCCTGAACACTGAGCCTAGACACTGAACACTGAACTTCGACCCTGAACACTGAGCACAGACACTGAACACTGAGCCTAGGCACTGAACACTGAGCCTCGACCCTGAACACTGAGCCTTGACTCTGAACACTGAGCCTAGACACTGAACACTGAGCTTCGACACTGAACACTGAGCCTAGACCCTGAAAACTAAGCCTTGACACTGAAAACTGAGCCGAGACATTGAAAACTGAGCCTAGATACTGAACACTGAGCCTCGACCCTGAACACTGGAGTTTAGATACTGAACACTGAGCCGAGACCTTGAAAACTGAGCTGAGACCCTGAACACTGAGCCTCGACCCTGAACACTGAGCCTCGACCCTGAACACTGAGCCTAGATCCTGAATACATTCGCCCAGACACTGAACACTGAGCCTCGACCCTGAACACTGAGACTAGACCCTGGACTCTGAGCCTAGACCCTGAACACTGAGCCTGGATACTGAATACATTCGCCCAGACACTGAACACTGAGCCTCGACCCTGAACACTGAGACTAGACCCTGGACTCTGAGCCTAGACCCTGAACACTGAGCCTGGATACTGAACATTGCGCCGAGACACTGAACACTGAACCTAGACGCTGAATACTGAGCCTGGACCCTGAACACTGAGCCTGGATTTTAGACACTGAGCCTAGACCCTGAACACTGAGCCTAGACCTTGAAAACTGAGCCGAGACCCTGAACACTGAGCCTAGATCCTGAATACATTCGCCCAGACACTGAACACTGAGCCTCGACCCTGAACACTGAGACTAGACCCTGGACTCTGAGCCTAGACCCTGAACACTGAGCCTGGATACTGAACACTGAGCCGAGTCCCTGAACACTGAGCCAAGACACTGAACACTGATCCTCGACCCTGAACAATGAGCCTGGACGCTGAGCACTGAGCCTAGACCCTGGAAACTGTGCCTAGACCCTGAACACTGAGCCTGGATACTGAACACTGAGCCGCGACACTGAACACTGAGCCGAGACACTGAACACTGAGCCTCGACCCTAAACACTGAGCCTAGACCCTGAACACTGAGCCTAGACACTTAACACTGCACCTAGACCCTGAACACTGAGCCTGGATACTGAACACTGAAACGAGACCCTGAACACTGAGCCTTGACCCTGGACACTGAGCCTAGACCCTGAACACTGAGCCTGGATACTGAACACTGAGCCGCGACACTGAACACTGAGCCGAGACCCTGAACACTGAGCCTCGACCATAAACACTGAGCCTAGACCCTGAACACTGAGCCTAGACACTTAACACTGCACCTAGACCCTGAACACTGAGCCTGGATACTGAACACTGAGCCTCGACCCTGAACACTGAGCCTTGACACTGAACACTGAGCCTAGACCCTGAACACTAAGCCTTGACATTGAACACTGAGTCTGGAGACAGAACACTGAGCCTTGACACTGAACACTGAGCCTAGACCCTGAACACTAAGCCTTGACACTGAAAACTGAGCCGGGACACTGAAAACTGAGCCTAGATACTGAAAACTGAGCCTCGACCCTGAACACTGGAATCTAGACACTGAACACTGTGCCTGGACCCTGAACACTGAGCCTAGACCCTGAACACTGCGCCTAGATGCTGAACACTGAGCCCAGACACTGAACGCTGAGCTTCGACACTGAACACTGAGCCAAGACACTGAAAACTGAGCCTAGATTTTGAACACTGAGCCTCGACACTGAATACTGAACCTAGACCCTGAACACTGAGCCTAGACCCTGAACAATGAGCTTCGACCATGAAAACTGAGCCGAGACCCTGAACACTGAGCCTGGACCTTGAAAACTGAGCCTAGACCCTGAACACTGCGCCTAGATGCTGAACACTGAGCCGAGACACTGAACACTGAGACTGGACCCTGAACACTGAGCCTGGACCCTGAACTCTGAGCAGAGACACTGAACACTGAGCATCGACCCTGAACACTGAGCCTAGACACTGAACACTGAGCCTGGACAATGAACACTGAGCCTAGACCCTGAACACTGAGCCTAGGCACTGAACACTGAGCCTGGACACTGAACACTGAGCCTAGACCCTGAACACTGGGCCTGGACACTGAACACTGAGCCTCGACCCTGAACACTGAGCCTAGACACTGAACACTGAACCTGGACCCTGAACACTGAGCCTAGACCCTGAACACTGAGCCTCGACCCTGAACACTGAGCCTAGACACTGAACACTGAGCTTCGACCCTGAACACTGAGCACAGACACTGAACACTGAGCCTAGACACTGAACACTGAGCCTGGACACTGAACACTGAGCCTCGACCCTGAACACTGAGCACAGACACTGATCACTGAGCCTTGATACTGAACACTGAGCCTAGACACTGAACACTGAGCCTCGACCCTGAACACTGAGCCTAGACACTGAACACTGAACTTCGACCCTGAACACTGAGCACAGACACTGAACACTGAGCCTAGGCACTGAACACTGAGCCTCGACCCTGAACACTGAGCCTTGACTCTGAACACTGAGCCTAGACACTGAACACTGAGCTTCGACACTGAACACTGAGCCTAGACCCTGAAAACTAAGCCTTGACACTGAAAACTGAGCCGAGACATTGAAAACTGAGCCTAGATACTGAACACTGAGCCTCGACCCTGAACACTGGAGTTTAGATACTGAACACTGAGCCTAGACCTTGAAAACTGAGCCGAGACCCTGAACACTGAGCCTAGACCCTGAACACTGAGCCTCGACCCTGAACACTGAGCCTAGACCCTGAATACTGAGCCTGGACCCAGAACACTGAGCCTAGATCCTGAATACATTCGCCCAGACACTGAACACTGAGCCTCGACCCTGAACACTGAGACTAGACCCTGGACTCTGAGCCTAGACCCTGAACACTGAGCCTGGATACTGAACACTGAGCCGAGTCCCTGAACACTGAGCCAAGACACTGAACACTGATCCTCGACCCTGAACAATGAGCCTGGACGCTGAGCACTGAGCCTAGACCCTGGAAACTGTGCCTAGACCCTGAACACTGAGCCTGGATACTGAACACTGAGCCGCGACACTGAACACTGAGCCGAGACACTGAACACTGAGCCACGACCCTAAACACTGAGCCTAGACCCTGAACACTGAGCCTAGACACTTAACACTGCACCTAGACCCTGAACACTGAGCCTGGATACTGAACACTGAAACGAGACCCTGAACACTGAGCCTTGACCCTGAACACTGAGCCTAGACCCTGAACACTGAGACTAGACCCTGGACACTGAGCCTAGACCCTGAACACTGAGCCTGGATACTGAACACTGAGCTGAGTCCCTGAACACTGAGCCAAGACAGTGAACACTGATCCTCGACCCTGAACAATGAGCCTGGACGCTGAGCACTGAGACTAGACCCTGGACACTGAGCCGAGACCCTGAACACTGAGCCTGGATACTGAACACTGAGCTGAGTCCCTGAACACTGAGCCAAGACACTGAACACTGATCCTCGACCCTGAACAATGAGCCTGGACGCTGAGCACTGAGCCTAGACCCTGGAAACTGTGCCTAGACCCTGAACACTGAGCCTGGATACTGAACACTGAGCCGAGACACTGAACACTGAGCCGAGAAACTGAACACTGACCCTAGACCCTAAACACTGAGCCTAGACCCTGAACACTGAGCCTAGACACTTAACACTGCACCTAGACCCTGAACACTGAGCCTGGATACTGAAAACTGAACCGAGACCCTGAACACTGAGCCTTGACCCTGAACACTGAGCCTAGTCCCTGAATACTGAGCCTGGACCCAGAACACTGAGCCTAGATCCTGAATACATTCGCCCAGAGCCTGAACACTGAGCCTCGACCCTGAACACTGAGCCTAGATGCTGAACACTGAGCCTGGACACTGAATACTGAGCCTGGACCCAGAACACTGAGCCTAGATCCTGAATACATTCGCCCAGACACTGAACACTGAGCCTGGACAATGAACATTGAGCCTAGACCCTGAACACTGAGCCTAGACACTGAACACTGAGCCTGGACACTGAACACTGAGCCTCGACCCTGAACACTGGGCCTGGACACTGAACACTGAGCTTCGACCCTGAACACTGAGCACAGACACTGAACACTGAGCCTAGACACTGAACACTGAGCCTCGACCCTGAACACTGGAGTTTAGATACTGAACACTGAGCCCAGACCCTGAACACTGAGCCTAGACACTGAACACTGAGCCTGGACAATGAACACTGAGCCTAGACCCTGAACACTGAGCCTCGACCCTGAACACTGAGCCTAGACACTGAACACTGAACCTGGTCCCTGAACACTGAGCCGAGACCCTGAACACTGAGCCTCGACCCTGAACACTGAGCCTCGACCCTGAACACTGCGCCGAGACCCTGAACACTGAGCCGAGACACTGAACACTGAGCCTAGACCCTGAACACTGAGCCTCGACCCTGAACACTGAGCCTCGACCCTGAACACTGCGCCGAGACCCTGAACACTGAGCCGAGACACTGAACACTGAGCTTCGACCCTGAACACTGAGCACAGACACTGAACACTGAGCCTAGACACTGAACACTGAGCCTCGACCCTGAACACTGAGCCTTGACTCTGAACAGTGAGCCTAGACACTGAACACTGAGCTTCGACACTGAACACTGAGCCTAGACCCTGAAAACTAAGCCTTGACATTGAAAACTGAGCCGATACATTGAAAACTGAGCCTAGATACTGAACACTGAGCCTAGACGCTGAACACTGAGCAAAGACACTGAAAACTGAGCCTAGACTTTGAACACTGAGCCTCGACCCTGAATACTGAGCCGAGACCATGAACACTGAGCCGAGACACTGAACACTGAACCTCGACGCTGAATACTGAGCCTGGACCCTGAACACTGAGCCTGGACTTTAGACACTGAGCCTAGACCCTGAACACTGAGCCTAGACCTTGAAAACTGAGCCGAGACCCTGAACACTGAGCCTAGACCCTGCATACTGAGCCTGGACCCAGAACACTGAGCCTAGATCCTAAACACTGAGCCTCGACCCTGAACACTGAGCCGAGACCCTGAATACTGAGCCTGGACCCAGAACACTGAGCCTAGGTCCTGAATACATTCGCCCAGACCCTGAACACTGAGCCTAGACCCTGAACACTGAGCATTGACCCTGAACACTGAGCCTAGACACTGAAAACGGAGCCTAGACTCTGAACATTGAGCCTCGACCCTGAACACTGAGCCCAGATACTGAACACTGAGCCTGGACCCTGAACACTGAGCCTAGACTCTGAAAACTGAGCCTAGACCCTGAAAACTGAGCCGAGACCCTGAACACTGAGCCTAGACCCGGAATACTGGGCCTAGACACTGAAAACTGAGCCTTGACCCTGAACACTGAGCTGAGACACTGAACACTGAGCCTGGTCCCTGAACACTGAGCCTCGACCATGAAAACTGAGCCTTGACACTGAACACTGAGCATTGATCCTGAACACTGAGCCGAGACACTGAACACTGACTTCGACACTGAAGACTGAGCCTCGACACTGAAAACTGAGCCTTGACACTGAAAACTGAGGCTAGACACTGAAAACTAAGCCTAGATACTGAACACTGAGCCTCGACCCTGAACACTGTGTCGAGACACTGAACACTGAACCTAGACCCTGAACACAGAGCCATTACCCTGAACACTGAGCCTAGACCCTGGACACTGAGCCTAGATCCTGAACAATGAGACTAGACCCTGGACACTGAGCCTAGACCCTGAACACTGAGTCTGGATACTGAACACTGAGCCGAGTCCTTGAACACTGAGCCAAGACACTGAATACTGATCCTCGACCCTGAACAATGAGCCTGGACGCTGAGCACTGAGCCTAGACCCTGGACACTGTGCCTAGACCCTGAACACTGAGCCTGGATACTGAACACTGAGCCGAGACACTGAACACTGAGCCGAGACACTGAACACTGACCCTAGACCCTAAACACTGAGCCTAGACCCTGAACACTGAGCCTCGACACTTAACACTGCACCTAGACCCTGAACACTGAGCCTGGATACTGAACACTGAACCTAGACCCTGAACACTGAGCCTTGACCCTGAACACTGAGCCTAGTCCCTGAATACTGAGCCTGGACCCAGAACACTGAGCCTAGATCCTGAATACATTCGCCCAGAGCCTGATCACTGAGCCTCGACCCTGAATACTGAGCCTAGATGCTGAACACTGAGCATAGACACTGAACACGGAGCCTAGACTCTGAACATTGAGCCTCAACCCTGAACACTGAGCCCAGATACTGAACACTGAGCCTGGACCTGAACACTGAGCCTAGACTCTCAACACTGAGCCTAGACCCTGAAAACTGAGCCTCGACACTGATTACTGAGCCTTGACACTGAACACTGAGCCTTGACACTGAACAATGATCCTCGACCCTGAACACTGAGCCTAGACATTGAACACTGAGCTTCGACCCTGAACACTGAGCCTCGACCCTGAACACTGAGCCGAGACCCTGCACATTAAGCCTTGACACTGAAAACTGAGCCTAGATACTGAAAACTGAGCCTCGACCCTGAACACTGGAATCTAGACACTGAACACTGAGCCTGGACCCTGAACACTGAGTCTAGACCCTGAACACTGAGCCAAGACACTGAAAACTGAGCCTAGATTTTGAACACTGAGCATCGACAATGAATACTGAGCCGAGACCATGAACACTGAGCTGAGACACTGAACACTGAACCTGGACCCTGAACACTGAGCCTTGACCATGAACACTGAGCCTCGACCATGAAAACTGAGCCTAGACCCTGAACACTGCACCTAGATGCTGAACACTGAGCCTTGACACTGAAAACTGAGCCTCGACCCTGAACATTGAACCTCGAACCTGAACACTGAGCCCAGACACTGAACACTGAGCTTCGAACCTGAACACTGAGCCGAGACACTGAACACTGAGCCTAGACCCTGAACTCTGAGCATTGACCCTGAACACTGAGCCTAGACACTGAAAACGGAGCCTAGACTCTGAACATTGAGCCTCGACCCTGAACACTGAGCCCAGATACTGAACACTGAGCCTGGACCCTGAACACTGAGCCTAGACTCTGAAAACTGAGCCTAGACCCTGAAAACTGAGCCGAGACCCTGAACACTGAGCCTAGACCCGGAATACTGGGCCTAGACACTGAAAACTGAGCCTTGACCCTGAACACTGAGCTGAGACACTGAACACTGAGCCTGGTCCCTGAACACTGAGCCTCGACCATGAAAACTGAGCCTTGACACTGAACACTGAGCATTGATCCTGAACACTGAGCCTAGAACCGGAACACTGACTTCGACACTGAAGACTGAGCCTCGACCCTGAAAACTGAGCCTTGACACTGAAAACTGAGGCTAGACACTGAAAACTAAGCCTAGATACTGAACACTGAGCCTCGA
Source organism: Pristiophorus japonicus (assembly GCF_044704955.1). Classification (NCBI taxonomy): domain Eukaryota; kingdom Metazoa; phylum Chordata; class Chondrichthyes; family Pristiophoridae; genus Pristiophorus; species Pristiophorus japonicus. Next base: position 69,700,390 of record NC_091981.1, read on the forward strand.
CCCTGAACACTGTGTCGAGACACTGAACACTGAACCTAGACCCTGAACACAGAGCCATTACCCTGAACACTGAGCCTAGACCCTGGACACTGAGCCTAGATCCTGAACAATGAGACTAGACCCTGGACACTGAGCCTAGACCCTGAACACTGAGTCTGGATACTGAACACTGAGCCGAGTCCTTGAACACTGAGCCAAGACACTGAATACTGATCCTCGACCCTGAACAATGAGCCTGGACGCTGAGCACTGAGCCTAGACCCTGGACACTGTGCCTAGACCCTGAACACTGAGCCTGGATACTGAACACTGAGCCGAGACACTGAACACTGAGCCGAGACACTGAACACTGACCCTAGACCCTAAACACTGAGCCTAGACCCTGAACACTGAGCCTCGACACTTAACACTGCACCTAGACCCTGAACACTGAGCCTGGATACTGAACACTGAACCTAGACCCTGAACACTGAGCCTTGACCCTAAACACTGAGCCTAGTCCCTGAATACTGAGCCTGGACCCAGAACACTGAGCCTAGATCCTGAATACATTCGCCCAGAGCCTGATCACTGAGCCTCGACCCTGAACACTGAGCCTAGATGCTGAACACTGAGCATACACACTGAACATGGAGCCTAGACTCTGAACATTGAGCCTCGACCCTGAACACTGAGCCCAGATACTGAACACTGAGCCTGGACCTGAACACTGAGCCTGGACTCTCAACACTGAGCCTAGACCCTGAAAACTGAGCCTCGACACTGATTACTGAGCCTTGACACTGAACACTGAGCCTTGACACTGAACACTGATCCTCGACCCTGAACACTGAGCCTAGACATTGAACACTGAGCTTCGACCCTGAACACTGAGCCTCGACCCTGAACACTGAGCCGAGACCCTGCACATTAAGCCTTGACACTGAAAACTGAGCCTAGATACTGAAAACTGAGCCTCGACCCTGAACACTGGAATCTAGACACTGAACACTGAGCCTGGACCCTGAACACTGAGTCTAGACCCTGAACACTGAGCCAAGACACTGAAAACTGAGCCTAGATTTTGAACACTGAGCCTCGACAATCAATACTGAGCCGAGACCATGAACACTGAGCTGAGACACTGAACACTGAACCTGGACCCTGAACACTGAGCCTTGACCATGAACACTGAGCCTCGACCATGAAAACTGAGCCTAGACCCTGAACACTGCACCTAGATGCTGAACACTGAGCCTTGACACTGAAAACTGAGCCTCGACCCTGAACATTGAACCTCGAACCTGAACACTGAGCCCAGACACTGAACATTGAGCTTCGACCCTGAACACTGAGCCGAGACACTGAACACTGAGCCTAGACCCTGAACTCTGAGCAGAGACACTGAACACTGAGCCTCGACCCTGAACACTGAGCCTAGACACTGAACACTGAGCCTGGACACTGAACACTGAGCCTAGAACCTGAACACTGGGCCTGGACACTGAACACTGAGCCTCGACCCTGAACACTGAGCCTAGACACTGAACACTGAACCTGGTCCCTGAACACAGAGCCTCGACTCTGAACACTGAGCCTGGACCCAGAACACTGATCCTAGATCCTGAACACTGCGCCGAGACCCTGAACACTGTGCCTAGACACTGAAAACTGAGTCTAGACCCTGAACACTGAGCCTCGACCCTGAACACTGAGCCTAGACCCTGAACACTGAGCCTAGACACTTAACACTGAGCCTCGACCCTGAACACTGAGCCTCGACCCTGAACACTGAACCACTGACACTGAAAACTGAGCCTCGACCCTGAACACTGAGCCTAGACACTGATCACTGAGCCTTGACACTGAACACTGAACCTTGACACTGAACACTTAGCGTCGACCCTGAACATTGAGCCTAGACACTGAACACTGAGCCTTGACACTGAACACTGAGCCTAGACACTGAACACTGAGCCTAGACCCTGAAAACTAAGCCTTGACACTGAAAACTGAGCCGAGACACTGAAAACTGAGCCTAGATACTGAACACTGAGCCTCGACCCTGAACACTGAGCCTTGACACTGAACATTGAGCCTAGACTCTGAACACTAAGTCTTGACACTGAACACTGAGTCTGGAGACAGAACACTGAGCCTTGACACTGAACACTGAGCCTAGACCCTGAACACTAAGCCTTGACACTGAAAACTGAGCCGGGACACTGAAAACTGAGCCTAGATACTGAAAACTGAGCCTCGACCCTGAACACTGGAATCTAGACACTGAACACTGTGCCTGGACCCTGAACACTGAGCCTAGACCCTGAACACTGAGCCAAGACACTGAAAACTGAGCCTAGATTTTGAACACTGAGCCTCGACACTGAATACTGAACCTAGACCCTGAACACTGAGCCTAGACCCTGAACAATGAGCTTCGACCATGAAAACTGAGCCTAGACCCTGAACACTGAGCCTGGACCTTGAAAACTGAGCCTAAACCCTGAAAACTGCGCCTTGATGCTGAACACTGAGCCCAGACACTGAACGCTGAGCTTCGACACTGAACACTGAGCCGAGACACTGAACACTGAGACTGGACCCTGAACACTGAGCCTGGACCCTGAACTCTGAGCAGAGACACTGAACACTGAGCATCGACCCTGAACACTGAGCCTAGACACTGAACACTGAGCCTGGACAATGAACACTGAGCCTAGACCCTGAACACTGAGCCTAGGCACTGAACACTGAGCCTGGACACTGAACACTGAGCCTAGACCCTGAACACTGGGCCTGGACATTGAACACTGAGCCTCGACCCTGAACACTGAGCCTAGACACTGAACACTGAACCTGGTCCCTGAACACTGAGCCTAGACCCCGAACACTGAGCCTCGACCCTGAACACTGAGCCTCGACCCTGAACACTGCGCCGAGACCCTGAACACTGAGCCTAGACACTGAACACTGAGCTTCGACTCTGAACACTGAGCACAGACACTGAACACTGAGCCTAGACACTGAACACTGAGCCTCGACCCTGAACACTGAGCCTTGACTCTGAACACTGAGCCTAGACACTGAACACTGAGCTTCGACACTGAACACTGAGCCTAGACCCTGAAAACTAAGCCTTGACACTGAAAACTGAGCCGAGACATTGAAAACTGAGCCTAGATACTGAACACTGAGCCTCGACCCTGAACACTGGAGTTTAGATACTGAACACTGAGCCTAGACCCTGAATACTGAGCCTAGACGCTGAACACTGAGCCAAGACACTGAAAACTGAGCCTAGATTTTGAACACTGAGCCTCGACCCTGAATACTGAGCCGAGACCATGAACACTGAGCCGAGACACTGAACACTGAACCTAGACGCTGAATACTGAGCCTGGACCCTGAACACTGAGCCTGGACTTTAGACACTGAGCCTAGACCCTGAACACTGAGCCTAGACCTTGAAAACTGAGCCGAGACCCTGAACACTGAGCCTAGACCCTGAACACTGAGCCTCGACCCTGAACACTGAGCCTAGACCCTGAATACTGAGCCTGGACCCAGAACACTGAGCCTAGATCCTGAATACATTAGCCCAGACACTGAACACTGAGCCTCGACCCTGAACACTGAGACTAGACCCTGGAAACTGTGCCTAGACCCTGAACACTGAGCCTGGATACTGAACACTGAGCCGCGACACTGAACACTGAGCCGAGACACTGAACACTGAGCCTCGACCATAAACACTGAGCCTAGACCCTGAACACTGAGCCTAGACACTTAACACTGCACCTAGACCCTGAACACTGAGCCTGGATACTGAACACTGAGCCTCGACCCTGAACACTGAGCCTTGACACTGAACACTGAGCCTAGACCCTGAACACTAAGCCTTGACACTGAACACTGAGTCTGGAGACAGAACACTGAGCCTTGACACTGAACACTGAGCCTAGACCCTGAACACTAAGCCTTGACACTGAAAACTGAGCCGGGACACTGAAAACTGAGCCTAGATACTGAGAACTGAGCCTCGACCCTGAACACTGGAATCTAGACACTGAACACTGTGCCTGGACCCTGAACACTGAGCCTAGACCCTGAACACTGAGCCAAGACACTGAAAACTGAGCCTAGATTTTGAACACTGAGCCTCGACACTGAATACTGAACCTAGACCCTGAACACTGAGCCTGGACCCTGAACAATGAGCTTCGACCCTGAACAATGAGCCTGGACGCTGAGCACTGAGCCTAGACCCTGGAAACTGTGCCTAGAACCTGAACACTGAGCCTGGATACTGAACACTGAGCCGCGACACTGAACACTGAGCCGAGACACTGAACACTGAGCCTCGACCCTAAACACTGAGCCTAGACCCTGAACACTGAGCCTAGACACTTAACACTGCACCTAGACCCTGAACACTGAGCCTGGATACTGAACACTGAAACGAGACCCTGAACACTGAGCCTTGACCCTGGACACTGAGCCTAGACCCTGAGCACTGAGACTAGACCCTGGACACTGAGCCGAGACCCTGAACACTGAGCCTGGATACTGAACACTGAGCTGAGTCCCTGAACACTGAGCCAAGACACTGAACACTGATCCTCGACCCTGAACAATGAGCCTGGACGCTGAGCACTGAGCCTAGACCCTGGAAACTGTGCCTAGACCCTGAACACTGAGCCTGGATACTGAACACTGAGCCGAGACACTGAACACTGAGCCGAGAAACTGAACACTGACCCTAGACCCTAAACACTGAGCCTAGACCCTGAACACTGAGCCTAGACACTTAACACTGCACCTAGACCCTGAACACTGAGCCTGGATACTGAAAACTGAACCGAGACCCTGAACACTGAGCCTTGACCCTGAACACTGAGCCTAGTCCCTGAATACTGAGCCTGGACCCAGAACACTGAGCCTAGATCCTGAATACATTCGCCCAGAGCCTGAACACTGAGCCTCGACCCTGAACACTGAGCCTAGATGCTGAACACTGAGCCTGGACACTGAATACTGAGCCTGGACCCAGAACACTGAGCCTAGATCCTGAATACAATCGCCCAGACCCTGAACATTGAGCCTCGACCCTGAAAACTGAACCCAGATACTGATTACTGAGCCTTGACACTGAACACTGAGCCTAGACTCTCAACACTGAGCCAAGACCCTGAAAACTGAGCCTAGACACTGATTACTGAGCCTTGACACTGAACACTGAGCCTTGACACTGAACACTGAGCCTCGACACTGAACACTGAGCCTGGACAATGAACATTGAGCCTAGACCCTGAACACTGAGCCTCGACCCTGAACACTGAGCACAGACACTGAACACTGAGCCTGGACCCTGAACTCTGAGCAGAGACACTGAACACTGAGCCTCGACCCTGAACACTGAGCCTAGACACTGAACACTGAGCCTGGACAATGAACATTGAGCCTAGACCCTGAACACTGAGCCTAGACACTGAACACTGAGCCTGGACACTGAACACTGAGCCTCGACCCTGAACACTGGGCCTGGACACTGAACACTGAGCTTCGACCCTGAACACTGAGCACAGACACTGAACACTGAGCCTAGACACTGAACACTGAGCCTCGACTCTGAACACTGCAGTTTAGATACTGAACACTGAGCCTAGACCCTGAACACTGAGCCTAGACACTGAACACTGAGCCTGGACAATGAACACTGAGCCTAGACACTGAACACTGAACCTGGTCCCTGAACACTGAGCCGAGACCCTGAACACTGAGCCTCGACCCTGAACACTGAGCCTCGACCCTGAACACTGCGCCGAGACCCTGAACACTGAGCCGAGACACTGAACACTGAGCCTAGACCCTGAACACTGAGCCTCGACCCTGAACACTGAGCCTAGACACTGAACACTGAGCTTCGACCCTGAACACTGAGCACAGACACTGAACACTGAGCCTAGACACTGAACACTGAGCGTCGACCCTGAACACTGAGCCTTGACTCTGAACACTGAGCCTAGACACTGAACACTGAGCTTCGACACTGAACACTGAGCCTAGACCCTGAAAACTAAGCCTTGACATTGAAAACTGAGCCGATACATTGAAAACTGAGCCTAGATACTGAACACTGAGCCTAGACGCTGAACACTGAGCAAAGACACTGAAAACTGAGCCTCGACTTTGAACACTGAGCCTCGACCCTGAACACTGAGCCGAGACCATGAACACTGAGCCGAGACACTGAACACTGAACCTCGACGCTGAATACTGAGCCTGGACCCTGAACACTGAGCCTGGACTTTAGACACTGAGCCTAGACCCTGAACACTGAGCCTAGACCTTGAAAACTGAGCCGAGACCCTGAACACTGAGCCTAGACCCTGCATACTGAGCCTGGACCCAGAACACTGAGCCTAGATCCTAAACACTGAGCCTCGACCCTGAACACTGAGCCTAGACCCTGAATACTGAGCCTGGACCCAGAACACTGAGCCTAGATCCTGAATACATTCGCCCAGACCCTGAACACTGAGCCTAGACCCTGAACACTGAGCATTGACCCTGAACACTGAGCCTAGACACTGAAAACGGAGCCTAGACTCTGAACATTGAGCCTCGACCCTGAACACTGAGCCCAGATACTGAACACTGAGCCTGGACCCTGAACACTGAGCCTAGACTCTGAAAACTGAGCCTAGACCCTGAAAACTGAGCCCAGACCCTGAACACTGAGCCTAGACCCGGAATACTGGGCCTAGACACTGAAAACTGAGCCTTGACCCTGAACACTGAGCTGAGACACTGAACACTGAGCCTGGTCCCTGAACACTGAGCCTCGACCCTGAAAACTGAGCCTTGACACTGAAAACTGAGGCTAGACACTGAAAACTAAGCCTAGATACTGAACACTGAGCCTCGACCCTGAACACTGTGTCGAGACACTGAACACTGAACCTAGACCCTGAACACAGAGCCATTACCCTGAACACTGAGCCTAGACCCTGGACACTGAGCCTAGATCCTGAACAATGAGACTAGACCCTGGACACTGAGCCTAGACCCTGAACACTGAGTCTGGATACTGAACACTGAGCCGAGTCCTTGAACACTGAGCCAAGACACTGAATACTGATCCTCGACCCTGAACAATGAGCCTGGACGCTGAGCACTGAGTCTAGACCCTGGACACTGTGCCTAGACCCTGAACACTGAGCCTGGATACTGAACACTGAACCTAGACCCTGAACACTGAGCCTTGACCCTGAACACTGAGCCTAGTCCCTGAATACTGAGCCTGGACCCAGAACACTGAGCCTAGATCCTGAATACATTCGCCCAGAGCCTGATCACTGAGCCTCGACCCTGAACACTGAGCCTAGATGCTGAACACTGAGCATAGACACTGAACACGGAGCCTAGACTCTGAACATTGAGCCTCGACCCTGAACACTGAGCCCAGATACTGAACACTGAGCCTGGACCTGAACACTGAGCCTAGACTCTCAACACTGAGCCTAGACCCTGAAAACTGAGCCTCGACTCTGATTACTGAGCCTTGACACTGAACACTGAGCCTTGACACTGAACACTGATCCTCGACCCTGAACACTGAGCCTAGACATTGAACACTGAGCTTCGACCCTGAACACTGAGCCTCGACCCTGAACACTGAGCCGAGACCCTGCACATTAAGCCTTGACACTGAAAACTGAGCCTAGATACTGAAAACTGAGCCTCGACCCTGAACACTGGAATCTAGACACTGAACACTGAGCCTGGACCCTGAACACTGAGTCTAGACCCTGAACACTGAGCCAAGACACTGAAAACTGAGCCTAGATTTTGAACACTGAGCCTCGACAATGAATACTGAGCCGAGACCATGAACACTGAGCTGAGACACTGAACACTGAACCTGGACCCTGAACACTGAGCCTTGACCATGAACACTGAGCCTCGACCATGAAAACTGAGCCTAGACCCTGAACACTGCACCTAGATGCTGAACACTGAGCCTTGACACTGAAAACTGAGCCTCGACCCTGAACATTGAACCTCGAACCTGAACACTGAGCCCAGACACTGAACACTGAGCTTCGACCCTGAACACTGAGCCGAGACACTGAACACTGAGCCTAGACCCTGAACTCTGAGCAGAGACACTGAACACTGAGCCTCGACCCTGAACACTGAGCCTAGACACTGAACACTGAGCCTGGACACTGAACACTGAGCCTAGAACCTGAACACTGGGCCTGGACACTGAACACTGAGCCTCGACCCTGAACACTGAGCCTAGACACTGAACACTGAACCTGGTCCCTGAACACAGAGCCTCGACTCTGAACACTGAGCCTGGACCCAGAACACTGATCCTAGATCCTGAACACTGCGCCGAGACCCTGAACACTGTGCCTAGACACTTAACACTGAGCCTCGACCCTGAACACTGAGCCTCGACCCAGAACACTGAACCACTGACACTGAAAACTGAGCCTCGACCCTGAACACTGAGCCTAGACACTGATCACTGAGCCTTGACACTGAACACTGAACCTTGACACCGAACACTTAGCATCGACCCTGAACACTGAGCCTAGACACTGAACACTGAGCCTTGACACTGAACACTGAGCCTAGACACTGAACACTGAGCCTAGACCCAGAAAACTAAGCCTTGACACTGAAAACTGAGCCGAGACACTGAAAACTGAGCCTAGATACTGAACACTGAGCCTCGACCCTGAACACTGAGCCTTGACACTGAACACTGAGCCTAGACCCTGAACACTAAGCCTTGACACTGAAAACTGAGCCGGGACACTGAAAACTGAGCCTAGATACTGAAAACTGAGCCTCGACCCTGAACACTGGAATCTAGACACTGAACACTGTGCCTGGACCCTGAACACTGAGCCTAGACCCTGAACACTGAGCCAAGACACTGAAAACTGAGCCTAGATTTTGAACACTGAGCCTCGACACTGAATACTGAACCTAGACCCTGAACACTGAGCCTAGACCCTGAACACTGAGCCTGGACCTTGAAAACTGAGCCTAAACCCTGAACACTGCGCCTAGATGCTGAACACTGAGCCCAGACACTGAACGCTGAGCTTCGACACTGAACACTGAGCCGAGAGACTGAACACTGAGCCCAGATACTGAACACTGAGCCTGGACCCTGAACACTGAGCCTAGACTCTGAAAACTGAGCCTAGACCCTGAAAACTGAGCCCAGACCCTGAACACTGAGCCTAGACCCGGAATACTGGGCCTAGACACTGAAAACTGAGCCTTGACCCTGAACACTGAGCTGAGACACTGAACACTGAGCCTGGTCCCTGAACACTGAGCCTCGACCCTGAAAACTGAGCCTTGACACTGAAAACTGAGGCTAGACACTGAAAACTAAGCCTAGATACTGAACACTGAGCCTCGACCCTGAACACTGTGTCGAGACACTGAACACTGAACCTAGACCCTGAACACAGAGCCATTACCCTGAACACTGAGCCTAGACCCTGGACACTGAGCCTAGATCCTGAACAATGAGACTAGACCCTGGACACTGAGCCTAGACCCTGAACACTGAGTCTGGATACTGAACACTGAGCCGAGTCCTTGAACACTGAGCCAAGACACTGAATACTGATCCTCGACCCTGAACAATGAGCCTGGACGCTGAGCACTGAGTCTAGACCCTGGACACTGTGCCTAGACCCTGAACACTGAGCCTGGATACTGAACACTGAACCTAGACCCTGAACACTGAGCCTTGACCCTGAACACTGAGCCTAGTCCCTGAATACTGAGCCTGGACCCAGAACACTGAGCCTAGATCCTGAATACATTCGCCCAGAGCCTGATCACTGAGCCTCGACCCTGAACACTGAGCCTAGATGCTGAACACTGAGCATAGACACTGAACACGGAGCCTAGACTCTGAACATTGAGCCTCGACCCTGAACACTGAGCCCAGATACTGAACACTGAGCCTGGACCTGAACACTGAGCCTAGACTCTCAACACTGAGCCTAGACCCTGAAAACTGAGCCTCGACTCTGATTACTGAGCCTTGACACTGAACACTGAGCCTTGACACTGAACACTGATCCTCGACCCTGAACACTGAGCCTAGACATTGAACACTGAGCTTCGACCCTGAACACTGAGCCTCGACCCTGAACACTGAGCCGAGACCCTGCACATTAAGCCTTGACACTGAAAACTGAGCCTAGATACTGAAAACTGAGCCTCGACCCTGAACACTGGAATCTAGACACTGAACACTGAGCCTGGACCCTGAACACTGAGTCTAGACCCTGAACACTGAGCCAAGACACTGAAAACTGAGCCTAGATTTTGAACACTGAGCCTCGACAATGAATACTGAGCCGAGACCATGAACACTGAGCTGAGACACTGAACACTGAACCTGGACCCTGAACACTGAGCCTTGACCATGAACACTGAGCCTCGACCATGAAAACTGAGCCTAGACCCTGAACACTGCACCTAGATGCTGAACACTGAGCCTTGACACTGAAAACTGAGCCTCGACCCTGAACATTGAACCTCGAACCTGAACACTGAGCCCAGACACTGAACACTGAGCTTCGACCCTGAACACTGAGCCGAGACACTGAACACTGAGCCTAGACCCTGAACTCTGAGCAGAGACACTGAACACTGAGCCTCGACCCTGAACACTGAGCCTAGACACTGAACACTGAGCCTGGACACTGAACACTGAGCCTAGAACCTGAACACTGGGCCTGGACACTGAACACTGAGCCTCGACCCTGAACACTGAGCCTAGACACTGAACACTGAACCTGGTCCCTGAACACAGAGCCTCGACTCTGAACACTGAGCCTGGACCCAGAACACTGATCCTAGATCCTGAACACTGCGCCGAGACCCTGAACACTGTGCCTAGACACTTAACACTGAGCCTCGACCCTGAACACTGAGCCTCGACCCAGAACACTGAACCACTGACACTGAAAACTGAGCCTCGACCCTGAACACTGAGCCTAGACACTGATCACTGAGCCTTGACACTGAACACTGAACCTTGACACCGAACACTTAGCATCGACCCTGAACACTGAGCCTAGACACTGAACACTGAGCCTTGACACTGAACACTGAGCCTAGACACTGAACACTGAGCCTAGACCCAGAAAACTAAGCCTTGACACTGAAAACTGAGCCGAGACACTGAAAACTGAGCCTAGATACTGAACACTGAGCCTCGACCCTGAACACTGAGCCTTGACACTGAACACTGAGCCTAGACCCTGAACACTAAGCCTTGACACTGAAAACTGAGCCGGGACACTGAAAACTGAGCCTAGATACTGAAAACTGAGCCTCGACCCTGAACACTGGAATCTAGACACTGAACACTGTGCCTGGACCCTGAACACTGAGCCTAGACCCTGAACACTGAGCCAAGACACTGAAAACTGAGCCTAGATTTTGAACACTGAGCCTCGACACTGAATACTGAACCTAGACCCTGAACACTGAGCCTAGACCCTGAACACTGAGCCTGGACCTTGAAAACTGAGCCTAAACCCTGAACACTGCGCCTAGATGCTGAACACTGAGCCCAGACACTGAACGCTGAGCTTCGACACTGAACACTGAGCCGAGACACTGAACACTGAGACTGGACCCTGAACACTGAGCCTGGACCCTGAACTCTGAGCAGAGACACTGAACACTGAGCATCGACCCTGAACACTGAGCCTAGACACTGAACACTGAGCCTGGACAATGAACAATGAGCCTAGACCCTGAACACTGAGCCTAGGCACTGAACACTGAGCCTGGACACTGAACACTGAGCCTAGACCCTGAACACTGGGCCTGGACACTGAACACTGAGCCTCGACCCTGAACACTGAGCCTAGACACTGAACACTGAACCTGGTCCCTGAACACTGAGCCTAGACCCTGAACACTGAGCCTTGACCCTGAACACTGAGCCTCGACCCTGAACACTGCGCCGAGACCCTGAACACTGAGCCTAGACACTGAACACTGAGCTTCGACCCTGAACACTGAGCACAGACACTGAACACTGAGCCTAGACACTGAACACTGAGCCTCGACCCTGAACACTGAGCCTTGACTCTGAACACTGAGCCTAGACACTGAACACTGAGTTTCGACACTGAACACTGAGCCTAGACCCTGAAAACTAAGCCTTGACACTGAAAACTGAGCCGAGACATTGAAAACTGAGCCTAGATACTGAACACTGAGCCTCGACCCTGAACACTGGAGTTTAGATACTGAACACTGAGCCTAGACCCTGAATACTGAGCCTAGACGCTGAACACTGAGCCAAGACACTGAAAACTGAGCCTAGATTTTGAACACTGAGCCTCGACCCTGAATACTGAGCCGAGACCATGAACACTGAGCCGAGACACTGAACACTGAACCTCGACGCTGAATACTGAGCCTGGACCCTGAACACTGAGCCTGGACTTTAGACACTGAGCCTAGACCCTGAACACTGAGCCTAGACCTTGAAAACTGAGCCGAGACCCTGAACACTGAGCCTAGACCCTGAACACTGAGCCTCGACCCTGAACACTGAGCCTAGACCCTGAATACTGAGCCTGGACCCAGAACACTGAGCCTAGATCCTGAATACATTAGCCCAGACACTGAACACTGAGCCTCGACCCTGAACACTGAGACTAGACCCTGGAAACTGTGCCTAGACCCTGAACACTGAGCCTGGATACTGAACACTGAGCCGCGACACTGAACACTGAGCCGAGACACTGAACACTGAGCCTCGACCATAAACACTGAGCCTAGACCCTGAACACTGAGCCTAGACACTTAACACTGCACCTAGACCCTGAACACTGAGCCTTGACACTGAACACTGAGTCTGGAGACAGAACACTGAGCCTTGACACTGAACACTGAGCCTAGACCCTGAAAACTAAGCCTTGACACTGAAAACTGAGCCGGGACACTGAAAACTGAGCCTAGATACTGAAAACTGAGCCTCGACCCTGAACACTGGAATCTAGACACTGAACACTGTGCCTGGACCCTGAACACTGAGCCTAGACCCTGAACACTGAGCCTCGACACTGAATACTGAACCTAGACCCTGAACACTGAGCCTGGACCCTGAACAATGAGCTTCGACCATGAAAACTGAGCCTAGACCCTGAACACTGAGCCTGGACCTTGAAAACTGAGCCTAGACCCTGAACACTGAGCCTGGACCCTGAACAATGAGCTTCGACCCTGAACACTGAGCCTAGACCCTGAACACTGAGCCTGGACCTTGAAAACTGAGCCTAGACCCTGAACACTGAGCCTGGACCTTGAAAACTGAGCCTAGACCCTGAACACTGAGCCTGGACCTTGAAAACTGAGCCTAGACCCTGAACACTGCGCCTAGATGCTGAACACTGAGCCCAGACACTGAACGCTGAGCTTCGACACTGAACACTGAGCCGAGACACTGAACACTGAGACTGGACCCTGAACACTGAGCCTGGACCCTGAACTCTGAGCAGAGACACTGAACACTGAGCATCGACCCTGAACACTGAGCCTAGACACTGAACACTGAGCCTGGACAATGAACACTGAGCCTAGACCCTGAACACTGAGCCTAGGCACTGAACACTGAGCCTGGACACTGAACACTGAGCTTCGACCCTGAACACTGGGCCTGGACACTGAACACTGAGCCTCGACCCTCAACACTGAGCCTAGACACTGAACACTGAACCTGGTCCCTGAACACTGAGCCTAGACCCTGAACACTGAGCCTCGACCCTGAACACTGAGCCTCGACCCTGAACACTGAGCCTCGACCCTGAACACTGAGCCTAGACACTGAACACTGAACTTCGACCCTGAACACTGAGCACAGACACTGAACACTGAGCCTAGGCACTGAACACTGAGCCTCGACCCTGAACACTGAGCCTTGACTCTGAACACTGAGCCTGGACACTGAACACTGAGCTTCGACACTGAACACTGAGCCTAGACCCTGAAAACTAAGCCTTGACACTGAAAACTGAGCCGAGACATTGAAAACTGAGCCTAGATACTGAACACTGATCCTCGACCCTGAACACTGGAGTTTAGATACTGAACACTGAGCCTAGACCTTGAAAACTGAGCCGAGACCCTGAACACTGAGCCAAGACCCTGAACACTGAGCCTCGACCCTGAACACTGAGCCTAGACCCTGAATACTGAGCCTGGACCCAGAACACTGAGCCTAGATCCTGAATACATTCGCCCAGACACTGAACACTGAGCCTCGACCCTGAACACTGAGACTAGACCCTGGACTCTGAGCCTAGACCCTGAACACTGAGCCTGGATACTGAACACTGCGCCGAGACACTGAACACTGAACCTAGACGCTGAATACTGAGCCTGGACCCTGAACACTGAGCCTGGATTTTAGACACTGAGCCTAGACCCTGAACACTGAGCCTAGACCTTGAAAACTGAGCCGAGACCCTGAACACTGAGCCTAGACCCTGAACACTGAGCCTCGACCCTGAACACTGAGACTAGACCCTGGACTCTGAGCCTAGACCCTGAACACTGAGCCTGGATACTGAACACTGAGCCGAGTCCCTGAACACTGAGCCAAGACACTGAACACTGATCCTCGACCCTGAACAATGAGCCTGGACGCTGAGCACTAAGCCTAGACCCTGGAAACTGTGCCTAGACCCTGAACACTGAGCCTGGATACTGAACACTGAGCCGCGACACTGAACACTGAGCCGAGACACTGAACACTGAGCCTCGACCCTAAACACTGAGCCTAGACCCTGAACACTGAGCCTAGACACTTAACACTGCACCTAGACCCTGAACACTGAGCCTGGATACTGAACACTGAAACGAGACCCTGAACACTGAGCCTTGACCCTGGACACTGAGCCTAGACCCTGAACACTGAGACTAGACCCTGGACACTGAGCATTGACCCTGAACACTGAGCCTAGACACTGAAAACGGAGCCTAGACTCTGAACATTGAGCCTCGACCCTGAACACTGAGCCCAGATACTGAACACTGAGCCTGGACCCTGAACACTGAGCCTAGACTCTGAAAACTGAGCCTAGACCCTGAAAACTGAGCCCAGACCCTGAACACTGAGCCTAGACCCGGAATACTGGGCCTAGACACTGAAAACTGAGCCTTGACCCTGAACACTGAGCTGAGACACTGAACACTGAGCCTGGTCCCTGAACACTGAGCCTCGACCCTGAACACTGAGCTTCGACCCTGAACACTGAGCACAGACACTGAACACTGAGCCTAGACACTGAACACTGAGCCTCGACCCTGAACACTGGAGTTTAGATACTGAACACTGAGCCTAGACCCTGAACACTGAGCCTAGACACTGAACACTGAGCCTGGACAATGAACACTGAGCCTAGACCCTGAACACTGAGCCTCGACCCTGAACACTGAGCCTAGACACTGAACACTGAACCAGGTCCCTGAACACTGAGCCGAGACCCTGAACACTGAGCCTCGACCCTGAACACTGAGCCTCGACCCTGAACACTGCGCCGAGACCCTGAACACTGAGCCGAGACACTGAACACTGGAATCTAGACACTGAACACTGTGCCTCGACCCTGAACACTGAGCCTCGACCCTGAACACTGCGCCGAGACCCTGAACACTGAGCCGAGACACTGAACACTGAGCCTCGACACTGAATACTGAACCTAGACCCTGAACACTGAGCCTGGACCCTGAACAATGAGCTTCGACCATGAAAACTGAGCCTAGACCCTGAACACTGAGCCTGGACCTTGAAAACTGAGCCTAGACCCTGAACACTGCGCCTAGATGCTGAACACTGAGCCCAGACACTGAACGCTGAGCTTCGACACTGAACACTGAGCCGAGACACTGAACACTGAGACTGGACCCTGAACACTGAGCCTGGACCCTGAACACTGAGCCTCGACACTGAACACTGAGCCTAGACACTGAACACTGAACCTGGTCCCTGAACACTGAGCCTAGACCCTGAACACTGAGCCTCGACCCTGAACACTGAGCCTCGACCCTGAACACTGAGCCTCGACCCTGAACACTGAGCCTAGACACTGAACACTGAGCCTAGACACTGAACACTGAGCCTCGACCCTGAACACTGAGCCTTGACTCTGAACACTGAGCCTAGACACTGAACACTGAGCTTCGACACTGAACACTGAGCCTAGACCCTGAAAACTAAGCCTTGACATTGAAAACTGAGCCGATACATTGAAAACTGAGCCTAGATACTGAACACTGAGCCTAGACGCTGAACACTGAGCAAAGACACTGAAAACTGAGCCTAGACTTTGAACACTGAGCCTCGACCCTGAATACTGAGCCGAGACCATGAACACTGAGCCGAGACACTGAACACTGAACCTCGACGCTGGATACTGAGCCTGGACCCTGAACACTGAGCCTGGACTTTAGACACTGAGCCTAGACCCTGAACACTGAGCCTAGACCTTGAAAACTGAGCCGAGACCCTGAACCCTGAGCCTAGACCCTGCATACTGAGCCTGGACCCAGAACACTGAGCCTAGATCCTAAACACTGAGCCTCGACCCTGAACACTGAGCCTAGACCCTGAATACTGAGCCTGGACCCAGAACACTGAGCCTAGATCCTGAATACATTCGCCCAGACCCTGAACACTGAGCCTAGACCCTGAACACTGAGCATTGACCCTGAACACTGAGCCTAGACACTGAAAACGGAGCCTAGACTCTGAACATTGAGCCTCGACCTTGAACACTGAGCCCAGATACTGAACACTGAGCCTGGACCCTGAACACTGAGCCTAGACTCTGAAAACTGAGCCTAGACCCTGAAAACTGAGCCCAGACCCTGAACACTGAGCCTAGACCCGGAATACTGGGCCTAGACACTGAAAACTGAGCCTTGACCCTGAACACTGAGCTGAGACACTGAACACTGAGCCTGGTCCCTGAACACTGAGCCTCGACCCTGAACACTGAGCCTCGACCCTGAACACTGCGCCGAGACCCTGAACACTGAGCCGAGACACTGAACACTGGAATCTAGACACTGAACACTGTGCCTCGACCCTGAACACTGAGCCTCGACCCTGAACACTGCGCCGAGACCCTGAAGACTGAGCCGAGACACTGCACAATGAGCCTCGACACTGAATACTGAACCTAGAACCTGAACACTGAGCCTGGACCCTGAACAATGAGCTTCGACCATGAAAACTGAGCCTAGACCCTGAACACTGAGCCTGGACCTTGAAAACTGAGCCTAGACCCTGAACACTGCGCCTAGATGCTGAACACTGAGCCCAGACACTGAACGCTGAGCTTCGACACTGAACACTGAGCCGAGACACTGAACACTGAGACTGGACCCTGAACACTGAGCCTGGACCCTGAACTCTGAGCAGAGACACTGAACACTGAGCATCGACCCTGAACACTGAGCCTAGACACTGAACACTGAGCCTGGACAATGAACACTGAGCCTAGACCCTGAACACTGAGCCTAGGCACTGAACACTGAGCCTGGACACTGAACACTGAGCCTAGACCCTGAACACTGGGCCTGGACACTGAACACTGAGCCTCGACACTGAACACTGAGCCTAGACACTGAACACTGAACCTGGTCCCTGAACACTGAGCCTAGACCCTGAACACTGAGCCTCGACCCTGAACACTGAGCCTCGACACTGAACACTGAGCTTCGACCCTGAACACTGAGCACAGACACTGAACACTGAGCCTAGACACTGAACACTGAGCTTCGACACTGAACACTGAGCCTAGACCCTGAAAACTAAGCCTTGACATTGAAAACTGAGCCGATACATTGAAAACTGAGCCTAGATACTGAACACTGAGCCTAGACGCTGAACACTGAGCAAAGACACTGAAAACTGAGCCTAGACTTTGAACACTGAGCCTCGACCCTGAATACTGAGCCGAGACCATGAACACTGAGCCGAGACACTGAACACTGAACCTCGACGCTGAATACTGAGCCTGGACCCTGAACACTGAGCCTGGACTTTAGACACTGAGCCTAGACCCTGAACACTGAGCCTAAACCTTGAAAACTGAGCCGAGACCCTGAACACTGAGCCTAGACCCTGCATACTGAGCCTGGACCCAGAACACTGAGCCTAGATCCTAAACACTGAGCCTCGACCCTGAACACTGAGCCTAGACCCTGAATACTGAGCCTGGACCCAGAACACTGAGCCTAGATCCTGAATACATTCGCCCAGACCCTGAACACTGAGCCTAGACCCTGAACACTGAGCATTGACCCTGAACACTGAGCCTAGACACTGAAAACGGAGCCTAGACTCTGAACATTGAGCCTCGACCCTGAACACTGAGCCCAGATACTGAACACTGAGCCTGGACCCTGAACACTGAGCCTAGACTCTGAAAACTGAGCCTAGACCCTGAAAACTGAGCCCAGACCCTGAACACTGAGCCTAGACCCGGAATACTGGGCCTAGACACTGAAAACTGAGCCTTGACCCTGAACACTGAGCTGAGACACTGAACACTGAGCCTGGTCTCTGAACACTGAGCCTCGACCCTGAACACTGAGCCTCGACCCTGAACACTGCGCCGAGACCCTGAACACTGAGCCTCGACACTGAATACTGAACCTAGACCCTGAACACTGAGCCTGGACCCTGAACAATGAGCTTCGACCATGAAAACTGAGCCTAGACCCTGAACACTGAGCCTGGACCCTGAACACTGAGCCTGGACCCTGAACTCTGAGCAGAGACACTGAACACTGAGCCTAGGCACTGAACACTGAGCCTAGACACTGAACACTGAGCCTGGACAATGAACACTGAGCCTAGACCCTGAACACTGAGCCTAGGCACTGAACACTGAGCCTGGACACTGAACACTGAGCCTAGACCCTGAACACTGGGCCTGGACACTGAACACTGAGCCTCGACACTGAACACTGAGCCTAGACACTGAACAGTGAACCTGGTCCCTGAACACTGAGCCTAGACCCTGAACACTGAGCCTCGACCCTGAACACTGAGCCTCGACCCTGAACACTGAGCCTCGACCCTGAACACTGAGCCTAGACACTGAACACTGAGCTTCGACCCTGAACACTGAGCACACTCACTGAACACTGAGCCTAGACACTGAACACTGAGCCTAGATACTGAACACTGAGCCTAGATGCTGAACACTGAGCAAAGACACTGAAAACTGAGCCTAGACTTTGAACACTGAGCCTCGACCCTGAATACTGAGCCGAGACCATGAACACTGAGCCGAGACACTGAACACTGAACCTCGACGCTGAATACTGAGCCTGGACCCTGAACACTGAGCCTGGACTTTAGACACTGAGCCTAGACCCTGAACACTGAGCCTAGACCTTGAAAACTGAGCCGAGACCCTGAACACTGAGCCTAGACCCTGCATACTGAGCCTGGACCCAGAACACTGAGCCTAGATCCTAAACACTGAGCCTCGACCCTGAACACTGAGCCTAGACCCTGAATACTGAGCCTGGACCCAGAACATTGAGCCTAGATCCTGAATACATTCGCCCAGACCCTGAACACTGAGCCTAGACCCTGAACACTGAGCATTGATCCTGAACACTGAGCCTAGACACTGAAAACGGAGCCTAGACTCTGAACATTGAGCCTCGACCCTGAACACTGAGCCCAGATACTGAACACTGAGCCTGGACCCTGAACACTGAGCCTAGACTCTGAAAACTGAGCCTAGACCCTGAAAACTGAGCCCAGACCCTGAACACTGAGCCTAGACCCGGAATACTGGGCCTAGACACTGAAAACTGAGCCTTGACCCTGAACACTGAGCTGAGACACTGAACACTGAGCCTGGTCCCTGAACACTGAGCCTCGACCATGAAAACTGAGCCTTGACACTGAACACTGAGCATTGATCCTGAACACTGAGCCTAGACACTGAACACTGACTTCGACACTGAAGACTGAGCCTCGACCCTGAAAACTGAGCCTTGACACTGAAAACTGAGGCTAGACACTGAAAACTAAGCCTAGATACTGAACACTGAGCCTCGACCCTGAACACTGTGTCGAGACACTGAACACTGAACCTAGACCCTGAACACAGAGCCATTACCCTGAACACTGAGCCTAGACCCTGGACACTGAGCCTAGATCCTGAACAATGAGACTAGACCCTGGACACTGAGCCTAGACCCTGAACACTGAGTCTGGATACTGAACACTGAGCCGAGTCCTTGAACACTGAGCCAAGACACTGAATACTGATCCTCGACCCTGAACAATGAGCCTGGACGCTGAGCACTGAGCCTAGACCCTGGACACTGTGCCTAGACCCTGAACACTGAGCCTGGATACTGAACACTGAGCCGAGACACTGAACACTGAGCCGAGACACTGAACACTGACCCTAGACCCTAAACACTGAGCCTAGACCCTGAACACTGAGCCGAGACACTTAATACTGCACCTAGACCCTGAACACTGAGCCTGGATACTGAACACTGAACCTAGACCCTGAACACTGAGCCTTGACCCTGAACACTGAGCCTCGTCCCTGAATACTGAGCCTGGACCCAGAACATTGAGCCTAGATCCTGAATACATTCGCCCAGAGCCTGATCACTGAGCCTCGACCCTGAACACTGAGCCTAGATGCTGAACACTGAGCATAGACACTGAACACGGAGCCTAGACTCTGAACATTGAGCCTCGACCCTGAACACTGAGCCCAGATACTGAACACTGAGCCTAGACCTGAACACTGAGCCTAGACTCTCAACACTGAGCCTAGACCCTGAAAACTGAGCCTCGACACTGATTACTGAGCCTTGACACTGAACACTGAGCCTTGACACTGAACACTGATCCTCGACCCTGAACACTGAGCCTAGACATTGAACACTGAGCTTCGACCCTGAACACTGAGCCTCGACCCTGAACACTGAGCCGAGACCCTGCACATTAAGCCTTGACACTGAAAACTGAGCCTAGATACTGAAAACTGAGCCTCGACCCTGAACACTGGAATCTAGACACTGAACACTGAGCCTGGACCCTGAACACTGAGTCTAGACCCTGAACACTGAGCCAAGACACTGAAAACTGAGCCTAGATTTTGAACACTGAGCCTCGACAATGAATACTGAGCCGAGACCATGAACACTGAGCTGAGACACTGAACACTGAACCTGGACCCTGAACACTGAGCCTTGACCATGAACACTGAGCCTCGACCATGAAAACTGAGCCTAGACCCTGAACACTGCACCTAGATGCTGAACACTGAGCCTTGACACTGAAAACTGAGCCTCGACCCTGAACATTGAACCTCGAACCTGAACACTGAGCCCAGACACTGAACACTGAGCTTCGACCCTGAACACTGAGCCGAGACACTGAACACTGAGCCTAGACCCTGAACTCTGAGCAGAGACACTGAACACTGAGCCTCGACCCTGAACACTGAGCCTAGACACTGAACACTGAGCCTGGACACTGAACACTGAGCCTAGAACCTGAACACTGGGCCTGGACACTGAACACTGAGCCTCGACCCTGAACACTGAGCCTAGACACTGAACACTGAACCTGGTCACTGAACACAGAGCCTCGACTCTGAACACTGAGCCTGGACCCAGAACACTGATCCTAGATCCTGAACACTGCGCCGAGACCCTGAACACTGTGCCTAGACACTGAACACTGAACCACTGACACTGAAAACTGAGCCTCGACCCTGAACACTGAGCCTAGACACTGATCACTGAGCCTTGACACTGAACACTGAACCTTGACACTGAACACTTAGCGTCGACCCTGAACACTGAGCCTAGACACTGAACACTGAGCCTTGACCCTGAACACTGAGCCTAGACACTGAACATTGAGCGTCGACCCTGAACACTGCGCCTCGAACCTGAACACTGAGCCTCGACCCTGAACACTGAGCATTGACTCTGAACACTGAGCCTAGACACTGAACACTGAGCCTAGATACTGAAAACTGAGCCTCGACCCTGAACACTGGAATCTAGACACTGAACGCTAGCCTGGACACTGAACACTGAGCCGAGACCCTGAACACTGAGCCAAAACACTGAACACTAATCCTCGACACTGAACAATGAGCCTGGACGCTGAGCACTGAGCCTAGACTCTGGAAACTGTGCCTAGACCCTGAACACTGAGCCTGAATACTGAACACTGAGCCGAGACACTGAACACTGAGCCGAGACACTGAACACTGACCCTAGACCCTAAACACTGAGCCTAGATCCTGAACACTGAGCCTAGACACTTAACACTGCACCTAGACCCTGAACACTGAGCCTGGATACTGAACACTGAACCTAGACCCTGAACACTGCGCCTTGACCCTGAACACTGAGCCTAATCCCTGAATACTGAGCCTGGACCCAGAACACTGAGCCTAGATCCTGAATACTTTCGCCCAGAGCCTGAACACTGAGCCTCGACCCTGAACACTGAGCCTAGATGCTGAACACTGAGCCTAGATACTGAATACTGAGCCTGGACCCAGAACACTGAGCCTAGATCCTGAATACATTCGCCCAGACCCTGAACATTGAGCCTCGACCCTGAACACTGAGCCTAGATGCTGAATACATTCGCCCAGAGCCTGAACACTGAGCCTAGACGCTGAACACTGAGAATTGACCCTGAACACTGAGCCTAGACACTGAACACGGAGCCTAGATTCTGAACATTGAGCCTCGACACTGAACACTGAGCCCAGATACGGAACACTGAGCCTGGACCTGAACACTGAGCCTAGACTCTCAACACTGAGCCTAGACCCTGAAAACTGAGCCTAGACACTGATTACTGAGCCTTGACACTGAACACTGAGCCTTGACACTGAACACTGATCCTCAATCCTGAACACTGAGCATGGATACTGAACACGAAGCCTTGACACTGAACACTGAGCCTTGACACTGAACACTGATTCTCGAGCCAGAACACTGAGCCTGGACACTGAACACTGAGCCTACACTGAACACTGAGCCTAGAGCCTGAAAACTGAGCCTCGACCCTGAACACTGAGCCTAGACTCTCAACACTGAGCCTAGACCCTGCAAACTGGGCCTAGACACTGATTACTGAGCCTTGACCCTGAACACTGGGCCTAGACACTGAACACTGAGCCTCGACCCTGAACACTGAACCTTGACACTGAACACTGACCCTTGACACTGAACACTGATCCTCGACCCTGAACACTGATCCTCGACCCTGAACACTGAGCCTAGACACTGAACACTGAGCGTCGACCCTGAACACTGCGCCTCGACCCTGAACACTGAGCCTCGACCCTGAACACTGAGCATTGATTCTGAACACTGAGCCTAGACACTGAAAACTGAGCCGGGACACTGAAAACTGAGCCTAGATACTGAAAACTGAGCCTCGACCCTGAACACTGGAATCTAGACACTGAACACTGAGCCTGGACCCTGAACACTGAGCCTAGAAACTGAACACTGAGCCAAGACACTGAAAACTGAGCCTAGATTTTGAACACTGAGCCTCGACAATGAATACTGAGCCGAGACCATGAACACTGAGCCGAGACCTGAACACTGAGCCGAAACCCTGAACACTGGGCCTGTACACTGAACACTGAGCCTGGACCCTGAACACTGAGCCGAGACACTGAACACTGAACCTGGACCCAGAACACTGAGCCTTGACCCTGAACACTAAGCCTAGACCATGAAAACTGAGCCTAGACCCTGAACACTGTGCCTGGACCCTGAAAACTGAGCCGAGACACTGAACACTGAGCCTCGACCCTGAACACTGAGCCTAGACACTGAACACTGAACCTAGTCCCTGAACACTGAGCCTCGACCCTGAACACTGAGCCTGGACCCAGAACACTGATCCTCGATCCTGAACACTGCGCCGAGACCCTGAACACTGAGCCTCGACCCTGAACACTGAGCCTCGACCCTGAACACTGAGCCTGGACCCAGAACACTGATCCTAGATCCTGAACACTGCGCCGAGACCCTGAACACTGAGCACAGACACTGAACACTCAGCTTCGACCCTGAACACCGAGAATCGACCCTGAACACTGAGCCGAGATCTGAACACTGGGCCTAGACACTGAAAACTAAGCCTAGATACTGAACACTGAGCCTCGACCCTGAACACTGGAGTCTAGACACTGAACAATGAGCCTGGACCCTGAACACTGAGCCTAGACCCTGAACACTGAGCCAAGACACTGAAAACTGAGCCTAGATTTTGAACACTGAGCCTCGACCCTGAACACTGAGCCTAGACACTGAGCATTGATCCTCGACCCTGAACAATGAGCCTGGACGCTGAGCACTGAGCCTAGACCCTGGACACTGTGCCGAGACCCTGAACACTGAGCCTGGATACTGAAAACTGAGCCGAAATACTGAACACTGAGCCGAGACACTGAACACTGAACCTAGACCCTAAACACTGAGCCTCGCCCCTGAACACTGAGCCTAGACACTTAACACTGCACCTAGACTCTGAACACTGAGCCTGGATACTGAACACCAAACCTAGACCCTGAACACTGAGCCTTGACCCTGAACACTGAGCCTAGTCCCTGAATACTGAGCCTGGACCCAGAACACTGAGCCGAGATCCTGAACACGGAGCCTAGACTCTGAACATTGAGCCTCAACCCTGAACACTGAGCCCAGATACTGAACACTGAGCCTGGACCTGAACACTGAAACTAGACTCTCAACACTGAGCCTAGACCCTGAAAACTGAGCCTAGATCCTGAACACTGAGCCTTGACAATGAAAACTGAGCCTCGACCCAGAACACTGAGCCTAGACACTGATCAATGAGCCTTGACACTGAACACTGAGCCTTGACACTGAACACTGATCCTCGATCCTGAACACTGAGCCTAGACACTGAACACTGAGCCTTGACCCTGAACACTGAGCCTAGTCCCTGAATACTGAGCCTGGACGCAGAACACTGAGCCTAGATCCTGAATACATTCGCCCAGATCCTGAACACTGGGCCTAGACACTGAACACTGAGCCTTGACACTGAACACTGAGCCTTGACACTGAACACTGATCCTCGACCCTGAACACTGAGCCGAGACACTGAACACTGAACCTAGACCCTAAACACTGAGCCTAGACGCTGAACACTGAGCCTAGACACTTAACACTGCACCTAGACTCTAAACACTGAGCCTGGATACTGAACACTGAACCTAGACCCTGAACACTGAGCCTTGACCCTGAACACTGAGCCTAGTCCCTGAATATAGAGCCTGGACCCAGAACACTGAGCCTAGATCCTGAATACATTCGCCCAGAGCCTGAAAACTGAGCCTCGACCCTGAACACTGAGCATTGACCCTGAACACTGAGCCTAGACACTGAACACGGAGCCTAGACTCTGAATATTGAGCCTCAACCCTGAATACTGAGCCCAGATACTGAACACTGAGCCTGGAACTGAACACTGAGACTAGACTCTCAACACTGAGCCTAGACCCTGAAAACTGAGCCTAGATCCTGAACACTGAGCCAAGACACTGAAAACTGAGCCTAGATTTTGAACACTGAGCCTCGACCCTGAACACTGAGCCTAGACACTGAGCATTGATCCTCGACCCTGAACAATGAGCCTGGATGCTGAGCACTGAGCCTAGACCCTGAACACTGAGCCTAGACACTGAACACTGAACCTAGTCCCTGAACACTGAGCCTCGACCCTGAACACTGAGCCTGGACCCAGAACACTGATCCTCGATCCTGAACACTGCGCCGAGACCCTGAACACTGAGCCTCGACCCTGAACACTGAGCCTCGACCCTGAAAACTGAGCCCAGACCCTGAACACTGAGCCTAGACCCGGAATACTGGGCCTAGACACTGAAAACTGAGCCTTGACCCTGAACACTGAGCTGAGACACTGAACACTGAGCCTGGTCTCTGAACACTGAGCCTCGACCCTGAACACTGAGCCTCGACCCTGAACACTGCGCCGAGACCCTGAACACTGAGCCTCGACACTGAATACTGAACCTAGACCCTGAACACTGAGCCTGGACCCTGAACAATGAGCTTCGACCATGAAAACTGAGCCTAGACCCTGAACACTGAGCCTGGACCCTGAACACTGAGCCTGGACCCTGAACACTGAGCAGAGACACTGAACACTGAGCCTAGACACTGAACACTGAGCCTGGACACTGAACACTGAGCCTAGACCCTGAACACTGGGCCTGGACACTGAACACTGAGCCTCGACACTGAACACTGAGCCTAGACACTGAACAGTGAACCTGGTCCCTGAACACTGAGCCTAGACCCTGAACACTGAGCCTCGACCCTGAACACTGAGCCTCGACCCTGAACACTGAGCCTCGACCCTGAACACTGAGCCTAGACACTGAACACTGAGCTTCGACCCTGAACACTGAGCACACTCACTGAACACTGAGCCTAGACACTGAACACTGAGCCTCGACCCTGAACACTGAGCCTTGACTCTGAACACTGAGCCTAGACACTGAACACTGAGCTTCGACACTGAACACTGAGCCTAGACCCTGAAAACTAAGCCTTGACATTGAAAACTGAGCCGATACATTGAAAACTGAGCCTAGATACTGAACACTGAGCCTAGACGCTGAACACTGAGCAAAGACACTGAAAACTGAGCCTAGACTTTGAACACTGAGCCTCGACCCTGAATACTGAGCCGAGACCATGAACACTGAGCCGAGACACTGAACACTGAACCTCGACGCTGAATACTGAGCCTGGACCCTGAACACTGAGCCTGGACTTTAGACACTGAGCCTAGACCCTGAACACTGAGCCTAGACCTTGAAAACTGAGCCGAGACCCTGAACACTGAGCCTAGACCCTGCATACTGAGCCTGGACCCAGAACACTGAGCCTAGATCCTGAACACTGAGCCTAGATCCTAAACACTGAGCCTCGACCCTGAACACTGAGCCTAGACCCTGAATACTGAGCCTGGACCCAGAACACTGAGCCTAGATCCTGAATACATTCGCCCAGATCCTGAACACTGAGCCTAGACCCTGAACACTGAGCATTGACCCTGAACACTGAGCCTAGACACTGAAAACGGAGCCTAGACTCTGAACATTGAGCCTCGACCCTGAACACTGAGCCCAGATACTGAACACTGAGCCTGGACCCAGAACACTGAGCCTAGATCCTGAATACATTCGCCCAGACCCTGAACATTGAGCCTCGACCCTGAAAACTGAACCCAGATACTGATTACTGAGCCTTGACACTGAACACTGAGCCTAGACTCTCAACACTGAGCCTAGACCCTGAAAACTGAGCCTAGACACTGATTACTGAGCCTTGACACTGAACACTGAGCCTTGACACTGAACACTGAGCCTCGACACTTAACACTGAGCCTGGACAATGAACATTGAGCCTAGACCCTGAACACTGAGCCTGGACACTGAACACTGAGCCTCGACCCTGAACTCTGAGCAGAGACACTGAACACTGAGCCTAGACACTGAACACTGAGCCTCGACCCTGAACACTGAGCCTGGACAATGAACATTGAGCCTAGACCCTGAACACTGAGCCTAGACACTGAACACTGAGCCTGGACACTGAACACTGAGCTTCGACCCTGAACACTGAGCACAGACACTGAACACTGAGCCTAGACACTGAACACTGAGCCTCGACCCTGAACACTGGAGTTTAGATACTGAACACTGAGCCTAGACCCTGAACACTGAGCCTAGACACTGAACACTGAGCCTGGACAATGAACACTGAGCCTAGACCCTGAACACTGAGCCTCGACCCTGAACACTGAGCCTAGACACTGAACACTGAACCAGGTCCCTGAACACTGAGCCGAGACCCTGAACACTGAGCCTCGACCCTGAACACTGAGCCTCGACCCTGAACACTGCGCCGAGACCCTGAACACTGAGCCGAGACACTGAACACTGGAATCTAGACACTGAACACTGTGCCTCGACCCTGAACACTGAGCCTCGACCCTGAACACTGCGCCGAGACCCTGAACACTGAGCCGAGACACTGAACACTGAGCCTCGACACTGAATACTGAACCTAGACCCTGAACACTGAGCCTGGACCCTGAACAATGAGCTTCGACCATGAAAACTGAGCCTAGACCCTGAACACTGAGCCTGGACCTTGAAAACTGAGCCTAGACCCTGAACACTGCGCCTAGATGCTGAACACTGAGCCCAGACACTGAACGCTGAGCTTCGACACTGAACACTGAGCCGAGACACTGAACACTGAGACTGGACCCTGAACACTGAGCCTGGACCCTGAACACTGAGCCTCGACACTGAACACTGAGCCTAGACACTGAACACTGAACCTGGTCCCTGAACACTGAGCCTAGACCCTGAACACTGAGCCTCGACCCTGAACACTGAGCCTCGACCCTGAACACTGAGCCTCGACCCTGAACACTGAGCCTAGACACTGAACACTGAGCCTAGACACTGAACACTGAGCCTCGACCCTGAACACTGAGCCTTGACTCTGAACACTGAGCCTAGACACTGAACGCTGAGCTTCGACACTGAACACTGAGCCTAGACCCTGAAAACTAAGCCTTGACATTGAAAACTGAGCCGATACATTGAAAACTGAGCCTAGATACTGAACACTGAGCCTAGACGCTGAACACTGAGCAAAGACACTGAAAACTGAGCCTAGACTTTGAACACTGAGCCTCGACCCTGAATACTGAGCCGAGACCATGAACACTGAGCCGAGACACTGAACACTGAACCTCGACGCTGGATACTGAGCCTGGACCCTGAACACTGAGCCTGGACTTTAGACACTGAGCCTAGACCCTGAACACTGAGCCTAGACCTTGAAAACTGAGCCGAGACCCTGAACCCTGAGCCTAGACCCTGCATACTGAGCCTGGACCCAGAACACTGAGCCTAGATCCTAAACACTGAGCCTCGACCCTGAACACTGAGCCTAGACCCTGAATACTGAGCCTGGACCCAGAACACTGAGCCTAGATCCTGAATACATTCGCCCAGACCCTGAACACTGAGCCTAGACCCTGAACACTGAGCATTGACCCTGAACACTGAGCCTAGACACTGAAAACGGAGCCTAGACTCTGAACATTGAGCCTCGACCCTGAACACTGAGCCCAGATACTGAACACTGAGCCTGGACCCTGAACACTGAGCCTAGACTCTGAAAACTGAGCCTAGACCCTGAAAACTGAGCCCAGACCCTGAACACTGAGCCTAGACCCGGAATACTGGGCCTAGACACTGAAAACTGAGCCTTGACCCTGAACACTGAGCTGAGACACTGAACACTGAGCCT
Organism: Pristiophorus japonicus; assembly: GCF_044704955.1. Taxonomy (NCBI): domain Eukaryota; kingdom Metazoa; phylum Chordata; class Chondrichthyes; family Pristiophoridae; genus Pristiophorus; species Pristiophorus japonicus. The sequence continues at coordinate 69,729,880 of NC_091981.1, forward strand.
GGTCCCTGAACACTGAGCCTCGACCCTGAACACTGAGCCTCGACCCTGAACACTGCGCCGAGACCCTGAACACTGAGCCGAGACACTGAACACTGGAATCTAGACACTGAACACTGTGCCTCGACCCTGAACACTGAGCCTCGACCCTGAACACTGCGCCGAGACCCTGAAGACTGAGCCGAGACACTGCACAATGAGCCTCGACACTGAATACTGAACCTAGAACCTGAACACTGAGCCTGGACCCTGAACAATGAGCTTCGACCATGAAAACTGAGCCTAGACCCTGAACACTGAGCCTGGACCTTGAAAACTGAGCCTAGACCCTGAACACTGCGCCTAGATGCTGAACACTGAGCCCAGACACTGAACGCTGAGCTTCGACACTGAACACTGAGCCGAGACACTGAACACTGAGACTGGACCCTGAACACTGAGCCTGGACCCTGAACTCTGAGCAGAGACACTGAACACTGAGCATCGACCCTGAACACTGAGCCTAGACACTGAACACTGAGCCTGGACAATGAACACTGAGCCTAGACCCTGAACACTGAGCCTAGGCACTGAACACTGAGCCTGGACACTGAACACTGAGCCTAGACCCTGAACACTGGGCCTGGACACTGAACACTGAGCCTCGACACTGAACACTGAGCCTAGACACTGAACACTGAACCTGGTCCCTGAACACTGAGCCTAGACCCTGAACACTGAGCCTCGACCCTGAACACTGAGCCTCGACACTGAACACTGAGCTTCGACCCTGAACACTGAGCACAGACACTGAACACTGAGCCTAGACACTGAACACTGAGCTTCGACACTGAACACTGAGCCTAGACCCTGAAAACTAAGCCTTGACATTGAAAACTGAGCCGATACATTGAAAACTGAGCCTAGATACTGAACACTGAGCCTAGACGCTGAACACTGAGCAAAGACACTGAAAACTGAGCCTAGACTTTGAACACTGAGCCTCGACCCTGAATACTGAGCCGAGACCATGAACACTGAGCCGAGACACTGAACACTGAACCTCGACGCTGAATACTGAGCCTGGACCCTGAACACTGAGCCTGGACTTTAGACACTGAGCCTAGACCCTGAACACTGAGCCTAAACCTTGAAAACTGAGCCGAGACCCTGAACACTGAGCCTAGACCCTGCATACTGAGCCTGGACCCAGAACACTGAGCCTAGATCCTAAACACTGAGCCTCGACCCTGAACACTGAGCCTAGACCCTGAATACTGAGCCTGGACCCAGAACACTGAGCCTAGATCCTGAATACATTCGCCCAGACCCTGAACACTGAGCCTAGACCCTGAACACTGAGCATTGACCCTGAACACTGAGCCTAGACACTGAAAACGGAGCCTAGACTCTGAACATTGAGCCTCGACCCTGAACACTGAGCCCAGATACTGAACACTGAGCCTGGACCCTGAACACTGAGCCTAGACTCTGAAAACTGAGCCTAGACCCTGAAAACTGAGCCCAGACCCTGAACACTGAGCCTAGACCCGGAATACTGGGCCTAGACACTGAAAACTGAGCCTTGACCCTGAACACTGAGCTGAGACACTGAACACTGAGCCTGGTCTCTGAACACTGAGCCTCGACCCTGAACACTGAGCCTCGACCCTGAACACTGCGCCGAGACCCTGAACACTGAGCCTCGACACTGAATACTGAACCTAGACCCTGAACACTGAGCCTGGACCCTGAACAATGAGCTTCGACCATGAAAACTGAGCCTAGACCCTGAACACTGAGCCTGGACCCTGAACACTGAGCCTGGACCCTGAACTCTGAGCAGAGACACTGAACACTGAGCCTAGGCACTGAACACTGAGCCTAGACACTGAACACTGAGCCTGGACAATGAACACTGAGCCTAGACCCTGAACACTGAGCCTAGGCACTGAACACTGAGCCTGGACACTGAACACTGAGCCTAGACCCTGAACACTGGGCCTGGACACTGAACACTGAGCCTCGACACTGAACACTGAGCCTAGACACTGAACAGTGAACCTGGTCCCTGAACACTGAGCCTAGACCCTGAACACTGAGCCTCGACCCTGAACACTGAGCCTCGACCCTGAACACTGAGCCTCGACCCTGAACACTGAGCCTAGACACTGAACACTGAGCTTCGACCCTGAACACTGAGCACACTCACTGAACACTGAGCCTAGACACTGAACACTGAGCCTAGATACTGAACACTGAGCCTAGACGCTGAACACTGAGCAAAGACACTGAAAACTGAGCCTAGACTTTGAACACTGAGCCTCGACCCTGAATACTGAGCCGAGACCATGAACACTGAGCCGAGACACTGAACACTGAACCTCGACGCTGAATACTGAGCCTGGACCCTGAACACTGAGCCTGGACTTTAGACACTGAGCCTAGACCCTGAACACTGAGCCTAGACCTTGAAAACTGAGCCGAGACCCTGAACACTGAGCCTAGACCCTGCATACTGAGCCTGGACCCAGAACACTGAGCCTAGATCCTAAACACTGAGCCTCGACCCTGAACACTGAGCCTAGACCCTGAATACTGAGCCTGGACCCAGAACATTGAGCCTAGATCCTGAATACATTTGCCCAGACCCTGAACACTGAGCCTAGACCCTGAACACTGAGCATTGACCCTGAACACTGAGCCTAGACACTGAAAACGGAGCCTAGACTCTGAACATTGAGCCTCGACCCTGAACACTGAGCCCAGATACTGAACACTGAGCCTGGACCCTGAACACTGAGCCTAGACTCTGAAAACTGAGCCTAGACCCTGAAAACTGAGCCGAGACCCTGAACACTGAGCCTAGACCCGGAATACTGGGCCTAGACACTGAAAACTGAGCCTTGACCCTGAACACTGAGCTGAGACACTGAACACTGAGCCTGGTCCCTGAACACTGAGCCTCGACCATGAAAACTGAGCCTTGACACTGAACACTGAGCATTGATCCTGAACACTGAGCCTAGACACTGAACACTGACTTCGACACTGAAGACTGAGCCTCGACCCTGAAAACTGAGCCTTGACACTGAAAACTGAGGCTAGACACTGAAAACTAAGCCTAGATACTGAACACTGAGCCTCGACCCTGAACACTGTGTCGAGACACTGAACACTGAACCTAGACCCTGAACACAGAGCCATTACCCTGAACACTGAGCCTAGACCCTGGACACTGAGCCTAGATCCTGAACAATGAGACTAGACCCTGGACACTGAGCCTAGACCCTGAACACTGAGTCTGGATACTGAACACTGAGCCGAGTCCTTGAACACTGAGCCAAGACACTGAATACTGATCCTCGACCCTGAACAATGAGCCTGGACGCTGAGCACTGAGCCTAGACCCTGGACACTGTGCCTAGACCCTGAACACTGAGCCTGGATACTGAACACTGAGCCGAGACACTGAACACTGAGCCGAGACACTGAACACTGACCCTAGACCCTAAACACTGAGCCTAGACCCTGAACACTGAGCCGAGACACTTAATACTGCACCTAGACCCTGAACACTGAGCCTGGATACTGAACACTGAACCTAGACCCTGAACACTGAGCCTTGACCCTGAACACTGAGCCTCGTCCCTGAATACTGAGCCTGGACCCAGAACACTGAGCCTAGATCCTGAATACATTCGCCCAGAGCCTGATCACTGAGCCTCGACCCTGAACACTGAGCCTAGATGCTGAACACTGAGCATAGACACTGAACACGGAGCCTAGACTCTGAACATTGAGCCTCGACCCTGAACACTGAGCCCAGATACTGAACACTGAGCCTAGACCTGAACACTGAGCCTAGACTCTCAACACTGAGCCTAGACCCTGAAAACTGAGCCTCGACACTGATTACTGAGCCTTGACACTGAACACTGAGCCTTGACACTGAACACTGATCCTCGACCCTGAACACTGAGCCTAGACATTGAACACTGAGCTTCGACCCTGAACACTGAGCCTCGACCCTGAACACTGAGCCGAGACCCTGCACATTAAGCCTTGACACTGAAAACTGAGCCTAGATACTGAAAACTGAGCCTCGACCCTGAACACTGGAATCTAGACACTGAACACTGAGCCTGGACCCTGAACACTGAGTCTAGACCCTGAACACTGAGCCAAGACACTGAAAACTGAGCCTAGATTTTGAACACTGAGCCTCGACAATGAATACTGAGCCGAGACCATGAACACTGAGCTGAGACACTGAACACTGAACCTGGACCCTGAACACTGAGCCTTGACCATGAACACTGAGCCTCGACCATGAAAACTGAGCCTAGACCCTGAACACTGCACCTAGATGCTGAACACTGAGCCTTGACACTGAAAACTGAGCCTCGACCCTGAACATTGAACCTCGAACCTGAACACTGAGCCCAGACACTGAACACTGAGCTTCGACCCTGAACACTGAGCCGAGACACTGAACACTGAGCCTTGACCCTGAACTCTGAGCAGAGACACTGAACACTGAGCCTCGACCCTGAACACTGAGCCTAGACACTGAACACTGAGCCTGGACACTGAACACTGAGCCTAGAACCTGAACACTGGGCCTGGACACTGAACACTGAGCCTCGACCCTGAACACTGAGCCTAGACACTGAACACTGAACCTGGTCACTGAACACAGAGCCTCGACTCTGAACACTGAGCCTGGACCCAGAACACTGATCCTAGATCCTGAACACTGCGCCGAGACCCTGAACACTGTGCCTAGACACTGAACACTGAACCACTGACACTGAAAACTGAGCCTCGACCCTGAACACTGAGCCTAGACACTGATCACTGAGCCTTGACACTGAACACTGAACCTTGACACTGAACACTTAGCGTCGACCCTGAACACTGAGCCTAGACACTGAACACTGAGCCTTGACCCTGAACACTGAGCCTAGACACTGAACATTGAGCGTCGACCCTGAACACTGCGCCTCGAACCTGAACACTGAGCCTCGACCCTGAACACTGAGCATTGACTCTGAACACTGAGCCTAGACACTGAACACTGAGCCTAGATACTGAAAACTGAGCCTCGACCCTGAACACTGGAATCTAGACACTGAACGCTAGCCTGGACACTGAACACTGAGCCGAGACCCTGAACACTGAGCCAAGACACTGAACACTAATCCTCGACACTGAACAATGAGCCTGGACGCTGAGCACTGAGCCTAGACTCTGGAAACTGTGCCTAGACCCTGAACACTGAGCCTGAATACTGAACACTGAGCCGAGACACTGAACACTGAGCCGAGACACTGAACACTGACCCTAGACCCTAAACACTGAGCCTAGATCCTGAACACTGAGCCTAGACACTTAACACTGCACCTAGACCCTGAACACTGAGCCTGGATACTGAACACTGAACCTAGACCCTGAACACTGCGCCTTGACCCTGAACACTGAGCCTAATCCCTGAATACTGAGCCTGGACCCAGAACACTGAGCCTAGATCCTGAATACTTTCGCCCAGAGCCTGAACACTGAGCCTCGACCCTGAACACTGAGCCTAGATGCTGAACACTGAGCCTAGACACTGAATACTGAGCCTGGACCCAGAACACTGAGCCTAGATCCTGAATACATTCGCCCAGACCCTGAACATTGAGCCTCGACCCTGAACACTGAGCCTAGATGCTGAATACATTCGCCCAGAGCCTGAACACTGAGCCTAGACGCTGAACACTGAGAATTGACCCTGAACACTGAGCCTAGACACTGAACACGGAGCCTAGATTCTGAACATTGAGCCTCGACACTGAACACTGAGCCCAGATACGGAACACTGAGCCTGGACCTGAACACTGAGCCTAGACTCTCAACACTGAGCCTAGACCCTGAAAACTGAGCCTAGACACTGATTACTGAGCCTTGACACTGAACACTGAGCCTTGACACTGAACACTGATCCTCAATCCTGAACACTGAGCATGGATACTGAACACGAAGCCTTGACACTGAACACTGAGCCTTGACACTGAACACTGATTCTCGAGCCAGAACACTGAGCCTAGACACTGAACACTGAGCCTAGTCACTGAACACTGAGCCTAGAGCCTGAAAACTGAGCCTCGACCCTGAACACTGAGCCTAGACTCTCAACACTGAGCCTAGACCCTGCAAACTGGGCCTAGACACTGATTACTGAGCCTTGACCCTGAACACTGGGCCTAGACACTGAACACTGAGCCTCGACCCTGAACACTGAACCTTGACACTGAACACTGACCCTTGACACTGAACACTGATCCTCGACCCTGAACACTGATCCTCGACCCTGAACACTGAGCCTAGACACTGAACACTGAGCGTCGACCCTGAACACTGCGCCTCGACCCTGAACACTGAGCCTCGACCCTGAACACTGAGCATTGATTCTGAACACTGAGCCTAGACACTGAAAACTGAGCCGGGACACTGAAAACTGAGCCTAGATACTGAAAACTGAGCCTCGACCCTGAACACTGGAATCTAGACACTGAACACTGAGCCTGGACCCTGAACACTGAGCCTAGAAACTGAACACTGAGCCAAGACACTGAAAACTGAGCCTAGATTTTGAACACTGAGCCTCGACAATGAATACTGAGCCGAGACCATGAACACTGAGCCGAAACCCTGAACACTGGGCCTGTACACTGAACACTGAGCCTGGACCCTGAACACTGAGCCGAGACACTGAACACTGAACCTGGACCCAGAACACTGAGCCTTGACCCTGAACACTAAGCCTAGACCATGAAAACTGAGCCTAGATCCTGAACACTGTGCCTGGACCCTGAAAACTGAGCCGAGACACTGAACACTGAGCCTCGACCCTGAACACTGAGCCTAGACACTGAACACTGAACCTAGTCCCTGAACACTGAGCCTCGACCCTGAACACTGAGCCTGGACCCAGAACACTGATCCTCGATCCTGAACACTGCGCCGAGACCCTGAACACTGAGCCTCGACCCTGAACACTGAGCCTCGACCCTGAACACTGAGCCTGGACCCAGAACACTGATCCTAGATCCTGAACACTGCGCCGAGACCCTGAACACTGAGCCTAGACACTGAACACTGAGCTTCGACCCTGAACACTGAGCACAGACACTGAACACTGAGCCTCGATCCTGAACACTGAGCCTAGACACTGAACACTCAGCTTCGACCCTGAACACCGAGAATCGACCCTGAACACTGAGCCGAGATCTGAACACTGGGCCTAGACACTGAAAACTAAGCCTAGATACTGAACACTGAGCCTCGACCCTGAACACTGAGCCTAGACCCTGAACACTGAGCCAAGACACTGAAAACTGAGCCTAGATTTTGAACACTGAGCCTCGACCCTGAACACTGAGCCTAGACACTGAGCATTGATCCTCGACGCTGAACAATGAGCCTGGACGCTGAGCACTGAGCCTAGACCCTGGACACTGTGCCGAGACCCTGAACACTGAGCCTGGATACTGAAAACTGAGCCGAAATACTGAACACTGAGCCGAGACACTGAACACTGAACCTAGACCCTAAACACTGAGCCTCGCCCCTGAACACTGAGCCTAGACACTTAACACTGCACCTAGACTCTGAACACTGAGCCTGGATACTGAACACCAAACCTAGACCCTGAACACTGAGCCTTGACCCTGAACACTGAGCCTAGTCCCTGAATACTGAGCCTGGACCCAGAACACTGAGCCGAGATCCTGAACACGGAGCCTAGACTCTGAACATTGAGCCTCAACCCTGAACACTGAGCCCAGATACTGAACACTGAGCCTGGACCTGAACACTGAAACTAGACTCTCAACACTGAGCCTAGACCCTGAAAACTGAGCCTAGATCCTGAACACTGAGCCTTGACAATGAAAACTGAGCCTCGACCCAGAACACTGAGCCTAGACACTGATCAATGAGCCTTGACACTGAACACTGAGCCTTGACACTGAACACTGATCCTCGATCCTGAACACTGAGCCTAGACACTGAACACTGAGCCTTGACCCTGAACACTGAGCCTAGTCCCTGAATACTGAGCCTGGACGCAGAACACTGAGCCTAGATCCTGAATACATTCGCCCAGATCCTGAACACTGGGCCTAGACACTGAACACTGAGCCTTGACACTGAACACTGAGCCTTGACACTGAACACTGATCCTCGACCCTGAACACTGAGCCGAGACACTGAACACTGAACCTAGACCCTAAACACTGAGCCTAGACGCTGAACACTGAGCCTAGACACTTAACACTGCACCTAGACTCTAAACACTGAGCCTGGATACTGAACACTGAACCTAGACCCTGAACACTGAGCCTTGACCCTGAACACTGAGCCTAGTCCCTGAATATAGAGCCTGGACCCAGAACACTGAGCCTAGATCCTGAATACATTCGCCCAGAGCCTGAAAACTGAGCCTCGACCCTGAACACTGAGCATTGACCCTGAACACTGAGCCTAGACACTGAACACGGAGCCTAGACTCTGAACATTGAGCCTCAACCCTGAACACTGAGCCCAGATACTGAACACTGAGCCTGGAACTGAACACTGAGACTAGACTCTCAACACTGAGCCTAGACCCTGAAAACTGAGCCTAGATCCTGAACACTGAGCCTTGACACTGAAAACTGAGCCTCGACCCAGAACACTGAGCCTAGACACTGATCACTGAGCCTTGACACTGAACACTGAGCCTTGACACTGAACACTGAGCCTAGATCCTGAACACTGAGCCAAGACACTGAAAACTGAGCCTAGATTTTGAACACTGAGCCTCGACCCTGAACACTGAGCCTAGACACTGAGCATTGATCCTCGACCCTGAACAATGAGCCTGGACGCTGAGCACTGAGCCTAGACCCTGAACACTGAGCCTAGACACTGAACACTGAACCTAGTCCCTGAACACTGAGCCTCGACCCTGAACACTGAGCCTGGACCCAGAACACTGATCCTCGATCCTGAACACTGCGCCGAGACCCTGAACACTGAGCCTCGACCCTGAACACTGAGCCTCGACCCTGAACACTGAGCCTGGACCCAGAACACTGATCCTAGATCCTGAACACTGCGCCGAGACCCTGAACACTGAGCCTAGACACTGAACACTGAGCTTCGACCCTGAACACTGAGCACAGACACTGAACACTGAGCCTCGACCCTGAACACTGAGCCTAGACACTGAACACTGGGCCTGGACACTGAACACTGAGCCTAGAACCTAAACACTGGGCCTGGACACTGAACACTGAGCCTCGACCCTGAACACTGAGCCTAGACACTGAACACTGAACCTGGTCCCTGAACACAGAGCCTCGACTCTGAACACTGAGCCTGGACCCAGAACACTGATCCTAGATCCTGAACACTGCGCCGAGACCCTGAACACTGTGCCTAGACACTGAAAACTGAGTCTAGACCCTGAACACTGAGCCTCGACCCTGAACACTGAGCCTAGACCCTGAACACTGAGCCTAGACACTTAACACTGAGCCTCGACCCTGAACACTGAGCCTCGACCCTGAACACTGAGCCTCGACCCTGAACACTGAGCCTAGACGCTGAACACTGAACCACTGACACTGAAAACTGAGCCTCGACCCTGAACACTGAGCCTAGACACTGATCACTGAGCCTTGACACTGAACACTGAGCCTTGACACTGAACACTTAGCGTCGACCCTGAACACTGAGCCTAGACACTGAACACTGAGCCTTGACCCTGAACACTGAGCCTAGACGCTGAACATTGAGCGTCGACCCTGAACACTGCGCCTCGAACCTGAACACTGAGCCTCGACCCTGAACACTGAGCATTGACTCTGAACACTGAGCCTAGACACTGAAAACTGAGCCGGGACACTGAAAACTGAGCCTAGATACTGAAAACTGAGCCTCGACCCTGAACACTGGAATCTAGACACTGAACACTAGCCTGGATACTGAACACTGAGCCGAGACCCTGAACACTGAGCCAAGACACTGAACACTAATCCTCGACACTGAACAATGAGCCTGGACGCTGAGCACTGAGCCTAGACTCTGGAAACTGTGCCTAGACCCTGAACACTGAGCCTGGATACTGAACACTGAGCCGAGACACTGAACACTGAGCCGAGACACTGAACACTGACCCTAGACCCTAAACACTGAGCCTAGACACTTAACACTGCACCTAGACCCTGAACACTGAGCCTGGATACTGAACACTGAACCTAGACCCTGAACACTGCGCCTTGACCCTGAACACTGAGCCTAGTCCCTGAATACTGAGCCTGGACCCAGAACACTGAGCCTAGATCCTGAACACGAAGCCTAGACTCTGAACATTGAGCCTTAACCCTGAACACTGAGCCCAGATACTGAACACTGAGCCTGGACCTGAACACTGAAACTAGACTCTCAACACTGAGCCTAGACCCTGAAAACTGAGCCTAGATCCTGAACACTGAGCCTAGACACTGATCACTGAGCCTTGACACTGAACACTGAGCCTTGACACTGAACACTGATCCTCGACCCTGAACACTGAGCCTAGACACTGAACACTGAGCCTTGACCCTGAACACTGAGCCTAGTCCCTGAATACTGAGCCTGGACGCAGAACACTGAGCCTAGATCCTGAATACATTCGCCCAGACCCTGAACACTGGGCCGAGACACTGAACACTGAGCCTTGACACTGAACACTGAGCCTTGACACTGAACACTGATCCTCGACCCTGAACACTGAGCCGAGACACTGAACACTGAACCTAGACCCTAAACACTGAGCCTAGACCCTGAAAACTGAGCCTAGACACTTAAGACTGCACCTAGACTCTGAACACTGAGCCTGGATACTGAACACTGAACCTAGACCCTGAACACTGAGCCTTGACCCTGAACACTGAGCCTAGTCCCTGAATATAGAGCCTGGACCCAGAACACTGAGCCTAGATCCTGAATACATTTGCCCAGAGCCTGAACACTGAGCCTCGACCCTGAACACTGAGCATTGACCCTGAACACTGAGCCCAGATACTGAACACTGAGCCTGGAACTGAACACTGAGACTAGACTCTCAACACTGAGCCGAGACCCTGAAAACTGAGCCTAGATCCTGAACACTGAGCCTTGACACTGAAAACTGAGCCTCAACCCAGAACAATGAGCCTAGACACTGATCACTGAGCCTTGACACTGAACACTGAGCCTTGACACTGAAGACTGATCCTCGACCCTGAACACTGAGCCGAGACACTGAACACTGAGCTTCGACCCTGAACACTGAGCCTCGACCCTAAAAACTGAGCCTAGACCCTGAACACTGAGCCTAGACACTGAACACTGAGCCTGGTCCCTGAACACTGAGCCTAGACCCTGAACACTGAGCCTAGACCCTGAACACTGAGACTAGACCCTGGACACTGAGCCTAGACCCTGAACACTGAGCCTGGATACTGAACACTGAGCCGAGTCCCTGAACACTGAGCCAAGACACTGAACACTGATCCTCGACCCTGAACAATGAGCCTGGACGCTGAGCACTGAGCCTAGACCCTGGACACTGTGCCTAGACCCTGAACACTGAGCCTGGATACTGAACACTGAGCCGAGACACTGAACACTGACCCTAGACCCTAAACACTGAGCCTAGACCCTGAACACTGAGCCTAGACACTTAACACTGCACCTAGACCCTGAACACTGAGCCTGGATACTGAACACTGAACCTAGACCCTGAACACTGAGCCTTGACCCTGAGCACTGAGCCTAGTCCCTGAATACTGAGCCTGGACCCAGAACACTGAGCCTAGATCCTGAATACATTCGCCCAGAGCCTGAACACTGAGCCTAGATGCTGAACACTGAGCCTAGACACTGAACACTGAGCTTCGACCCTGAACACTGAGCCTCGACCCTAAAAACTGAGCCTAGACCCTTAACACTGAGCCTAGACCATGAACACTGGGCCTAGACCCTGAACACTGAGCCTCGACGCTGAACACTGAGCCTAGACAATGAACAATGAACACTGAGCCTGGTCACTGAACACTGAGCCTAGACCCTGAACAATGAGCCTAGACCCTGAACACTGAGACTAGACCCTGAACACTGAGCCTAGACCCTGAACACTGGACGTAGACACTGGACACTGAGCCTCGACCCTGAACACTGAGCCTAGACACTGAACCCTGAGCCTGATCCCTGAACACTGAGCCTAGACCCTGAACACTGAGCCTAGACCCTGAACACTGAGACTAGACCCTGGACACTGAGCCTAGACCCTGAACACTGAGCCTGGATACTGAACACTGAGCCGAGTCCCTGAACACTGAGCCAAGACACTGAACACTGATCCTCGACCCTGAACAATGAGCCTGGACGCTGAGCACTGAGCCTAGACCCTGGACACTGTGCCTAGACCCTGAACACTGAGCCTGGATACTGAACACTGAGCCGAGAAACTGAACACTGACCCTAGACCCTAAACACTGAACCTAGACCCTGAACACTGAGCCTAGACACTTAACACTGCACCTAGACCCTGAACACTGAGCCTGGATACTGAACACTGAACCTAGACCCTGAACACTGAGCCTTGACCCTGAGCACTGAGCCTAGTCCCTGAATACTGAGCCTGGACCCAGAACAGTGAGCCTAGATCCTGAATACATTCACCCAGAGCCTGAACACTGAGCCTAGATGCTGAACACTGAGCCTAGACACTGAACACGGAGCCTAGATTCTGAACATTGAGCCTCGACACTGAACACTGAGCCCAGATACTGAACACTGAGCCTGGACCTGAACACTGAGCCTAGACACTGAACACTGAGCCTCAACACTGATTACTGAGCCTTGACACTGAACACTGAGCCTTGACACTGAACACTGATCCTCGAGCCTGAACACTGAGCCTGGACACTGAACACTGAGCGTCGACCCTGAACACTGAGCCTCGACCCTGAACACTGAGCCGAGACCTGAACACTGAGCAGAGACCCTGAACACTGAGCCTAGACACTGAACACTGAGCCTCGACCCTGAACACTGAGCCTAGACGCTGATCACTGAGCCTTGACACTGAACACTGAGCCTCGACCCTGAACACTGAGCCGAGACCTGAACACTGAGCCGAGACCCTGAACACTGAGCCTAGACACTGAACACTGAGCGTCGACCCTGAACACTGCGCCTCGACCCTGAACACTGAGCCTCGACCCTGAACACTGAGCATTGACTCTGAACACTGAGCCTAGACACTGAAAACTGAGCCGAGGCACTGAAATCTGAGCCTAGATACTGAAAACTGAGCCTCGACCTTGAACATTGGAATCTAGACACTGAACCCTGAGCCTGGACCCTGAACACTGAGCCTAGAACCTGAACACTGAACCTTGACACTGAACACTGAGCCTCGACAATGAATACTGAGCCGAGACCATGAACACTGAGCCGAGACACTGAACACTGAACCTAGACCCTGAACACTGAGCCTGGACCCTGAACACTGAGCCTTGACCCTGTACACTGAGCCTCGACCATGAAAACTGAGCCTCGACCCTGAACACTGAGCCTGGACCCTGAAAACTGAGCCTAGACCCTGAACACTGCGCCTAGATGCTGAACACTGAGCCTTGACACTGAAAACTGAGCCTCGACCCTGCACACTGAACCTCGACCCTGCACATTGAGCCCAGACACTGAACACTGAGCCGAGACCCTGAACACTGAGCCTAGACCCTGAACTCTGAGCAGAGACACTGAACACTGATCCTCGACCCTAAACACTGAGCCTAGACACTGAACACTGAGCTTCGACCCTGAACACTGAGCCGAGACACTGAACACTGATCCTAGATCCTGAACACTGCGCCGAGACCCTGAACAATGAGCCTCGACCCTGAACACGGAGCATTGACTCTGAACACTGAGCCTAGACACTGAACACTGAGCCTCGACACTGAACACTGAGCCTAGACCCTGAACACTGAGCCTGGACATTGAACACTGAGCTTCGACACTGAACACTGAGCCTGGACACTGAAAACTGAGCCTCGACCCTGAACACTGAATCTCGACCCTGAACACTGAGCCCAGACACTGAACACTGAGCTTCGACACTGAACACTGAGCCGAGACACTGAACACTGAGCCTAGACCCTGAACACTGAGCCTAGACCCTGAACTCTGAGCAGAGACACTGAGCACTGAGCCTCGACCCTGAACACTGAGCCTAGACACTGAACACTGAGCCAGGACATTGAACACTGAGCCTAGACCCTGAACACTGGGCCTGGACACTGAACACTGAGCCTAGACACTGAACACTGAGCCTAGACCCTGAACACTGGGCCTGGACACTGAACACTGAGCCGAGACACTGAACACTGAGCCTAGACCCTGAACACTGGTCCTGGACACTGAACACTGAGCCTAGACCCTGAACACTGGGCCTGGACACTGAAAAATGAGCCGAGACACTGAACACTGTGCCTAGACACTGAAAACTGAGTCTAGACCCTGAACACTGAGCCTAGACCCTGAACACTGAGCCTAGACACTTAACACTGAGCCTCGACCCTGAACACTGAGCCTCGACCCTGAACACTGAGCCTCGACCCTGAACACTGAGCCTAGACGCTGAACACTGAACCACTGACACTGAAAACTGAGCCTCGACCCTGAACACTGAGCCTAGACACTGATCACTGAGCCTTGACACTGAACACTGAGCCTTGACACTGAACACTTAGCGTCGACCCTGAACACTGAGCCTAGACACTGAACAATGAGCCTTGACCCTGAACACTGAGCCTAGACACTGAACATTGAGCGTCGACCCTGAACACTGCGCCTCGAACCTGAACACTGAGCCTCGACCCTGAACACTGAGCATTGACTCTGAACACTGAGCCTAGACACTGAAAACTGAGCCTAGATACTGAACACTGAGCCGAGACCCTGAACACTGAGCCAAGACACTGAACACTAATCCTCGGCACTGAACAATGAGCCTGGACGCTGAGCACTGAGCCTAGACTCTGGAAACTGTGCCTAGACCCTGAACACTGAGCCTGGATACTGAACACTGAGCCGAGACACTGAACACTGAGCCGAGACACTGAACACTGACCCTAGACCCTAAACACTGAGCCTAGATCCTGAACACTGAGCCTAGACACTTAACACTGCACCTAGACCCTGAACACTGAGCCTGGATACTGAACACTGAACCTAGACCCTGAACACTGCGCCTTGACCCTGAACACTGAGCCTAGTCCCTGAATACTGAGCCTGGACCCAGAACACTGAGCCTAGATCCTGAATACATTCGCCCAGACCCTGAACATTGAGCCTCGACACTGAACACGGAGCCTAGATTCTGAACATTGAGCCTCGACACTGAACACTGAGCCCAGATACGGAACACTGAGCCTGGACCTGAACACTGAGCCTAGACTCTCAACACTGAGCCTAGACCCTGAAAACTGAGCCTAGACACTGATTACTGAGCCTTGACACTGAACACTGAGCCTTGACACTGAACACTGATCCACAATCCTGAACACTGAGCATGGATACTGAACACTGAGCCTTGACACTGAACACTGAGCCTTGACACTGAACACTGATTCTCGAGCCAGAAAACTGAGCCTGGACACTGAACACTGAGCCTAGTCACTGAACACTGAGCCTCGAGCCTGAAAACTGAGCCTCGACCCTGAACACTGAGCCTAGACTCTCAACACTGAGCCTAGACCCTGAAAACTGGGCCTAGACACTGATTACTGAGCCTTGACCCTGAACACTGGGCCTAGACACTGAACACTGAGCCTCGACCCTGAACACTGAACCTTGACACTGAACACTGACCCTTGACACTGAACACTGATCCTCGACCCTGAACACTGATCCTCGACCCTGAACACTGAGCCTAGACACTGAACACTGAGCGTCGACCCTGAACACTGCGCCTCGACCCTGAACACTGAGCCTCGACCCTGAACACTGAGCATTGATTCTGAACACTGAGCCTAGACACTGAAAACTGAGCCGGGACACTGAAAACGGAGCCTAGATACTGAAAACTGAGCCTCGACCCTGAACACTGAGCCTAGAAACTGAACACTGAGCCAAGACACTGAAAACTGAGCCTAGATTTTGAACACTGAGCCTCGACAATGAATACTGAGCCGAGACCATGAACACTGAGCCGAGACCTGAACACTGAGCCGAAACCCTGAACACTGGGCCTAGACACTGAACACTGGTCCTGGACACTGAACACTGAGCCTAGACCCTGAACACTGGGCCTGCACACTGAACACTGAGCCTGGACCCTGAACACTGAGCCGAGACACTGAACACTGAACCTGGACCCAGAACACTGAGCCTTGACCCTGAACACTAAGCCGAGACCATGAAAACTGAGCCTAGACCCTGAACACTGTGCCTGGACCCTGAAAACTGAGCCGAGACACTGAACACTGAGCCTCGACCCTGAACACTGAGCCTGGACCCAGAACACTGATCCTCGATCCTGAACACTGCGCCGAGACCCTGAACACTGAGCCTCGACCCTGAACACTGAGCCTCGTCCCTGAACACTGAGCCTGGACCCAGAACACTGATCCTAGATCCTGAACACTGCGCCGAGACCCTGAACACTGAGCCTAGACACTGAACACTGAGCTTCGACCCTGAACACTGAGCACAGACACTGAACACTGAGCCTCGACCCTGAACACTGAGCCTAGACACTGAACACTCAGCTTCGACTCTGAACACCGAGAATCGACCCTGAACACTGAGCCGAGATCTGAACACTGGGCCTAGACACTGAAAACTAAGCCTAGATACTGAACACTGAGCCTCGACCCTGAACACTGGAGTCTAGACACTGAACAATGAGCCTGGACCCTGAACACTGAGCCTAGACCCTGAACACTGAGCCAAGACACTGAAAACTGAGCCTAGATTTTGAACACTGAGCCTCGACCCTGAACACTGAGCCTAGACACTGAGCATTGATCCTCGACCCTGAACAATGAGCCTGGACGCTGAGCACTGAGCCTAGACCCTGGACACTGTGCCGAGACCCTGAACACTGAGCCTGGATACTGAAAACTGAGCCGAAATACTGAACACAGAGCCGAGACACTGAACACTGAACCTAGACCCTAAACACTGAGCCTAGCCCCTGAACACTGAGCCTAGACACTTAACACTGCACCTAGACTCTGAACACTGAGCCTGGATACTGAACACTGAACCTAGACCCTGAATACTGAGCCTGGACCCAGAACACTGAGCCGAGATCCTGAACACGGAGCCTAGACTCTGAACATTGAGCCTCAACCCTGAACATTGAGCCCAGATACTGAACACTGAGCCTGGACCTGAACACTGAAACTAGACTCTCAACACTGAGCCTAGACCCTGAAAACTGAGCCTAGATCCTGAACACTGAGCCTTGACAATGAAAACTGAGCCTCGACCCAGAACACTGAGCCTAGACACTGATCAATGAGCCTTGACACTGAACACTGAGCCTTGACACTGAACACTGATCCTCGACCCTGAACACTGAGCCTAGACACTGAACACTGAGCCTTGACCCTGAACACTGAGCCTAGTCCCTGAATACTGAGCCTGGACGCAGAACACTGAGCCTAGATCCTGAATACATTCGCCCAGATCCTGAACACTGGGCCTAGACACTGAACACTGAGCCTTGACACTGAACACTGAGCCTTGACACTGAACACTGATCCTCGACCCTGAACACTGAGCCGAGACACTGAACACTGAACCTAGACCCTAAACACTGAGCCTAGACCCTGAACACTGAGCCTAGACACTTAACACTGCACCTAGACTCTGAACACTGAGCCTGGATACTGAACACTGAACCTAGACCCTGAACACTGAGCCTTGACCCTGAACACTGAGCCTAGTCCCTGAATATAGAGCCTGGACCCAGAACACTGAGCCTAGATCCTGAATACATTCGCCCAGAGCCTGAAAACTGAGCCTCGACCGTGAACACTAAGCATTGACCCTGAACACTGAGCCTAGACACTGAACACGGAGCCTAGACTCTGAATATTGAGCCTCAACCCTGAACACTGAGCCCAGATACTGAACACTGAGCCTGGAACTGAACACTGAGACTAGACTCTCAACACTGAGCCTAGACCCTGAAAACTGAGCCTAGATCCTGAACACTGAGCCAAGACACTGAAAACTGAGCCTAGATTTTGAACACTGAGCCTCGACCCTGAACACTGAGCCTAGACACTGATCATTTATCCTCGACCCTGAACAATGAGCCTGGACGCTGAGCACTGAGCCTAGACCCTGAACACTGAGCCTAGACACTGAACACTGAACCTAGTCCCTGAACACTGAGCCTCGACCCTGAACACTGAGCCTGGACCCAGAATACTGATCCTCGATCCTGAACACTGCGCCGAGACCCTGAACACTGAGCCTAGACATTGAACACTGAGCTTCGACCCTGAACACTGAGCACAGACACTGAACACTGAGCCTCGACCCTGAACACTGAGCCTAGACACTGAACACTCAGCTTCGACCCTGAACACCGAGAATCGACCCTGAACACTGAGCCGAGATCTGAACACTGGGCTTGGACACTGAACACTGAGCCTAGAACCTGAACACTGGGCCTGGACACTGAACACTGAGCCTCGACCCTGAACACTGAGCCTAGACACTGAACACTGAACCTGGTCCCTGAACACAGAGCCTCGACTCTGAACACTGAGCCTGGACCCAGAACACTGATCCTAGACCCTGAACACTGAGCCTAGACACTTAACACTGAGCCTCGACCCTGAACACTGAGCCTCGACCCTGAACACTGAGCCTCGACCCTGAACACTGAGCCTAGACGCTGAACACTGAACCACTGACACTGAAAACTGAGCCTCGACCCTGAACACTGAGCTTAGACACTGATCACTGAGCCTTGACACTGAACACTGAGCCTTGACACTGAACACTTAGCGTCGACCCTGAACACTGAGCCTAGACACTGAACACTGAGCCTTGACCCTGAACACTGAGCCTCGACCCTGAACACTGAGCCTAGACACTGAACCCTGAGCCTGATCCCTGAACACTGAGCCTAGACCCTGAACACTGAGCCGAGTCCCTGAACACTGAGCCAAGACACTGAACACTGATCCTCGACCCTGAACAATGAGCCTGGACGCTGAGCACTGAGCCTAGACCCTGGACACTGTGCCTAGACCCTGAACACTGAGCCTGGATACTGAACACTGAGCCGAGAAACTGAACACTGACCATAGACCCTAAACACTGAGCCTAGACCCTGAACACTGAGCCTAGACACTTAACACTGCACCTAGACCCTGAACACTGAGCCTGGATACTGAACACTGAACCTAGACCCTGAACACTGAGCCTTGACCCTGAGCACTGAGCCTAGTCCCTGAATACTGAGCCTGGACCCAGAACAGTGAGCCTAGATCCTGAATACATTCACCCAGAGCCTGAACACTGAGCCTAGATGCTGAACACTGAGCCTAGACACTGAACACGGAGCCTAGATTCTGAACATTGAGCCTCGACACTGAACACTGAGCCCAGATACTGAACACTGAGCCTGGACCTGAACACTGAGCCTAGACACTGAACACTGAGCCTCAACACTGATTACAGAGCCTTGACACTGAACACTGAGCCTTGACACTGAACACTGATCCTCGAGCCTGAACACTGAGCCTGGACACTGAACACTGAGCGTCGACCCTGAACACTGAGCCTCGACCCTGAACACTGAGCCGAGACCTGAACACTGAGCAGAGACCCTGAACACTGAGCCTAGACACTGAACACTGAGCCTCGACCCTGAACACTGAGCCTAGACCCTGATCACTGAGCCTTGACACTGAACACTGAGCCTCGACCCTGAACACTGAGCCGAGACCTGAACACTGAGCCGAGACCCTGAACACTGAGCCGAGACCCTGAACACTGAGCCTAGACACTGAACACTGAGCGTCGACCCTGAACACTGCGCCTCGACCCTGAACACTGAGCCTCGACCCTGAACACTGAGCATTGACTCTGAACACTGAGCCTAGACACTGAAAACTGAGCCGAGACACTGAAATCTGAGCCTAGATACTGAAAACTGAGCCTCAACCTTGAACATTGGAATCTAGACACTGAACACTGAGCCTGGACCCTGAACACTGAGCCTAGAACCTGAACACTGAACCTTGACACTGAACACTGAGCCTCGACAATGAATACTGAGCCGAGACCATGAACACTGAGCCGAGACACTGAACACTGAACCTAGACCCTGAACACTGAGCCTGGACCCTGAACACTGAGCCTTGACCCTGTACACTGAGCCTCGACCATGAAAACTGAGCCTCGACCCTGAACACTGAGCCTGGACCCTGAAAACTGAGCCTAGACCCTGAACACTGCGCCTAGATGCTGAACACTGAGCCTTGACACTGAAAACTGAGCCTCGACCCTGCACACTGAACCTCGACCCTGCACATTGAGCCCAGACACTGAACACTGAGCCGAGACCCTGAACACTGAGCCTAGACCCTGAACTCTGAGCAGAGACACTGAACACTGAGCCTCGACCCTAAACACTGAGCCTAGACACTGAACACTGAGCTTCGACCCTGAACACTGAGCCGAGACACTGAACACTGATCCTAGATCCTGAACACTGCGCCGAGACCCTGAACAATGAGCCTCGACCCTGAACACGGAGCATTGACTCTGAACACTGAGCCTAGACACTGAACACTGAGCCTCGACACTGAACACTGAGCCTAGACCCTGAACACTGAGCCTGGACATTGAACACTGAGCTTCGACACTGAACACTGAGCCTGGACACTGAAAACTGAGCCTCGACCCTGAACACTGAATCTCGACCCTGAACACTGAGCCCAGACACTGAACACTGAGCTTCGACACTGAACACTGAGCCCAGACCCTGAACACTGGGCCTGGACACTGAAAAATGAGCCGAGACACTGAACACTGTGCCTAGACACTGAAAACTGAGTCTAGACCCTGAACACTGAGCCTAGACCCTGAACACTGAGCCTAGACACTTAACACTGAGCCTCGACCCTGAACACTGAGCCTCGACCCTGAACACTGAGCCTCGACCCTGAACACTGAGCCTAGACGCTGAACACTGAACCACTGACACTGAAAACTGAGCCTCGACCCTGAACACTGAGCCTAGACACTGATCACTGAGCCTTGACACTGAACACTGAGCCTTGACACTGAACACTTAGCGTCGACCCTGAACACTGAGCCTAGACACTGAACAATGAGCCTTGACCCTGAACACTGAGCCTAGACACTGAACATTGAGCGTCGACCCTGAACACTGCGCCTCGAACCTGAACACTGAGCCTCGACCCTGAACACTGAGCATTGACTCTGAACACTGAGCCTAGACACTGAAAACTGAGCCTAGATACTGAAAACTGAGCCTCGACCCTGAACACTGGAATCTAGACACTGAACACTAGCCTGGATACTGAACACTGAGCCGAGACCCTGAACACTGAGCCAAGACACTGAACACTAATCCTCGGCACTGAACAATGAGCCTGGACGCTGAGCACTGAGCCTAGACTCTGGAAACTGTGCCTAGACCCTGAACACTGAGCCTGGATACTGAACACTGAGCCGAGACACTGAACACTGAGCCGAGACACTGAACACTGACCCTAGACCCTAAACACTGAGCCTAGATCCTGAACACTGAGCCTAGACACTTAACACTGCACCTAGACCCTGAACACTGAGCCTGGATACTGAACACTGAACCTAGACCCTGAACACTGCGCCTTGACCCTGAACACTGAGCCTAGTCCCTGAATACTGAGCCTGGACCCAGAACACTGAGCCTAGATCCTGAATACATTCGCCCAGACCCTGAACATTGAGCCTCGACACTGAACACGGAGCCTAGATTCTGAACATTGAGCCTCGACACTGAACACTGAGCCCAGATACGGAACACTGAGCCTGGACCTGAACACTGAGCCTAGACTCTCAACACTGAGCCTAGACCCTGAAAACTGAGCCTAGACACTGATTACTGAGCCTTGACACTGAACACTGAGCCTTGACACTGAACACTGATCCACAATCCTGAACACTGAGCATGGATACTGAACACTGAGCCTTGACACTGAACACTGAGCCTTGACACTGAACACTGATTCTCGAGCCAGAAAACTGAGCCTGGACACTGAACACTGAGCCTAGTCACTGAACACTGAGCCTCGAGCCTGAAAACTGAGCCTCGACCCTGAACACTGAGCCTAGACTCTCAACACTGAGCCTAGACCCTGAAAACTGGGCCTAGACACTGATTACTGAGCCTTGACCCTGAACACTGGGCCTAGACACTGAACACTGAGCCTCGACCCTGAACACTGAACCTTGACACTGAACACTGACCCTTGACACTGAACACTGATCCTCGACCCTGAACACTGATCCTCGACCCTGAACACTGAGCCTAGACACTGAACACTGAGCGTCGACCCTGAACACTGCGCCTCGACCCTGAACACTGAGCCTCGACCCTGAACACTGAGCATTGATTCTGAACACTGAGCCTAGACACTGAAAACTGAGCCGGGACACTGAAAACGGAGCCTAGATACTGAAAACTGAGCCTCGACCCTGAACACTGAGCCTAGAAACTGAACACTGAGCCAAGACACTGAAAACTGAGCCTAGATTTTGAACACTGAGCCTCGACAATGAATACTGAGCCGAGACCATGAACACTGAGCCGAGACCTGAACACTGAGCCGAAACCCTGAACACTGGGCCTAGACACTGAACACTGGTCCTGGACACTGAACACTGAGCCTAGACCCTGAACACTGGGCCTGCACACTGAACACTGAGCCTGGACCCTGAACACTGAGCCGAGACACTGAACACTGAACCTGGACCCAGAACACTGAGCCTTGACCCTGAACACTAAGCCGAGACCATGAAAACTGAGCCTAGACCCTGAACACTGTGCCTGGACCCTGAAAACTGAGCCGAGACACTGAACACTGAGCCTCGACCCTGAACACTGAGCCTGGACCCAGAACACTGAACCTCGATCCTGAACACTGCGCCGAGACCCTGAACACTGAGCCTCGACCCTGAACACTGAGCCTCGTCCCTGAACACTGAGCCTGGACCCAGAACACTGATCCTAGATCCTGAACACTGCGCCGAGACCCTGAACACTGAGCCTAGACACTGAACACTGAGCTTCGACCCTGAACACTGAGCACAGACACTGAACACTGAGCCTCGACCCTGAACACTGAGCCTAGACACTGAACACTCAGCTTCGACTCTGAACACCGAGAATCGACCCTGAACACTGAGCCGAGATCTGAACACTGGGCCTAGACACTGAAAACTAAGCCTAGATACTGAACACTGAGCCTCGACCCTGAACACTGGAGTCTAGACACTGAACAATGAGCCTGGACCCTGAACACTGAGCCTAGACCCTGAACACTGAGCCAAGACACTGAAAACTGAGCCTAGATTTTGAACACTGAGCCTCGACCCTGAACACTGAGCCTAGACACTGAGCATTGATCCTCGACCCTGAACAATGAGCCTGGACGCTGAGCACTGAGCCTAGACCCTGGACACTGTGCCGAGACCCTGAACACTGAGCCTGGATACTGAAAACTGAGCCGAAATACTGAACACAGAGCCGAGACACTGAACACTGAACCTAGACCCTAAACACTGAGCCTAGCCCCTGAACACTGAGCCTAGACACTTAACACTGCACCTAGACTCTGAACACTGAGCCTGGATACTGAACACTGAACCTAGACCCTGAATACTGAGCCTGGACCCAGAACACTGAGCCGAGATCCTGAACACGGAGCCTAGACTCTGAACATTGAGCCTCAACCCTGAACATTGAGCCCAGATACTGAACACTGAGCCTGGACCTGAACACTGAAACTAGACTCTCAACACTGAGCCTAGACCCTGAAAACTGAGCCTAGATCCTGAACACTGAGCCTTGACAATGAAAACTGAGCCTCGACCCAGAACACTGAGCCTAGACACTGATCAATGAGCCTTGACACTGAACACTGAGCCTTGACACTGAACACTGATCCTCGACCCTGAACACTGAGCCTAGACACTGAACACTGAGCCTTGACCCTGAACACTGAGCCTAGTCCCTGAATACTGAGCCTGGACGCAGAACACTGAGCCTAGATCCTGAATACATTCGCCCAGATCCTGAACACTGGGCCTAGACACTGAACACTGAGCCTTGACACTGAACACTGAGCCTTGACACTGAACACTGATCCTCGACCCTGAACACTGAGCCGAGACACTGAACACTGAACCTAGACCCTATACACTGAGCCTAGACCCTGAACACTGAGCCTAGACACTTAACACTGCACCTAGACTCTGAACACTGAGCCTGGATACTGAACACTGAACCTAGACCCTGAACACTGAGCCTTGACCCTGAACACTGAGCCTAGTCCCTGAATATAGAGCCTGGACCCAGAACACTGAGCCTAGATCCTGAATACATTCGCCCAGAGCCTGAAAACTGAGCCTCGACCGTGAACACTAAGCATTGACCCTGAACACTGAGCCTAGACACTGAACACGGAGCCTAGACTCTGAATATTGAGCCTCAACCCTGAACACTGAGCCCAGATACTGAACACTGAGCCTGGAACTGAACACTGAGACTAGACTCTCAACACTGAGCCTAGACCCTGAAAACTGAGCCTAGATCCTGAACACTGAGCCAAGACACTGAAAACTGAGCCTAGATTTTGAACACTGAGCCTCGACCCTGAACACTGAGCCTAGACACTGATCATTTATCCTCGACCCTGAACAATGAGCCTGGACGCTGAGCACTGAGCCTAGACCCTGAACACTGAGCCTAGACACTGAACACTGAACCTAGTCCCTGAACACTGAGCCTCGACCCTGAACACTGAGCCTGGACCCAGAATACTGATCCTCGATCCTGAACACTGCGCCGAGACCCTGAACACTGAGCCTAGACATTGAACACTGAGCTTCGACCCTGAACACTGAGCACAGACACTGAACACTGAGCCTCGACCCTGAACACTGAGCCTAGACACTGAACACTCAGCTTCGACCCTGAACACCGAGAATCGACCCTGAACACTGAGCCGAGATCTGAACACTGGGCTTGGACACTGAACACTGAGCCTAGAACCTGAACACTGGGCCTGGACACTGAACACTGAGCCTCGACCCTGAACACTGAGCCTAGACACTGAACACTGAACCTGGTCCCTGAACACAGAGCCTCGACTCTGAACACTGAGCCTGGACCCAGAACACTGATCCTAGACCCTGAACACTGAGCCTAGACACTTAACACTGAGCCTCGACCCTGAACACTGAGCCTCGACCCTGAACACTGAGCCTCGACCCTGAACACTGAGCCTAGACGCTGAACACTGAACCACTGACACTGAAAACTGAGCCTCGACCCTGAACACTGAGCTTAGACACTGATCACTGAGCCTTGACACTGAACACTGAGCCTTGACACTGAACACTTAGCGTCGACCCTGAACACTGAGCCTAGACACTGAACACTGAGCCTTGACCCTGAACACTGAGCCTCGACCCTGAACACTGAGCCTAGACACTGAACCCTGAGCCTGATCCCTGAACACTGAGCCTAGACCCTGAACACTGAGCCGAGTCCCTGAACACTGAGCCAAGACACTGAACACTGATCCTCGACCCTGAACAATGAGCCTGGACGCTGAGCACTGAGCCTAGACCCTGGACACTGTGCCTAGACCCTGAACACTGAGCCTGGATACTGAACACTGAGCCGAGAAACTGAACACTGACCATAGACCCTAAACACTGAGCCTAGACCCTGAACACTGAGCCTAGACACTTAACACTGCACCTAGACCCTGAACACTGAGCCTGGATACTGAACACTGAACCTAGACCCTGAACACTGAGCCTTGACCCTGAGCACTGAGCCTAGTCCCTGAATACTGAGCCTGGACCCAGAACAGTGAGCCTAGATCCTGAATACATTCACCCAGAGCCTGAACACTGAGCCTAGATGCTGAACACTGAGCCTAGACACTGAACACGGAGCCTAGATTCTGAACATTGAGCCTCGACACTGAACACTGAGCCCAGATACTGAACACTGAGCCTGGACCTGAACACTGAGCCTAGACACTGAACACTGAGCCTCAACACTGATTACAGAGCCTTGACACTGAACACTGAGCCTTGACACTGAACACTGATCCTCGAGCCTGAACACTGAGCCTGGACACTGAACACTGAGCGTCGACCCTGAACACTGAGCCTCGACCCTGAACACTGAGCCGAGACCTGAACACTGAGCAGAGACCCTGAACACTGAGCCTAGACACTGAACACTGAGCCTCGACCCTGAACACTGAGCCTAGACCCTGATCACTGAGCCTTGACACTGAACACTGAGCCTCGACCCTGAACACTGAGCCGAGACCTGAACACTGAGCCGAGACCCTGAACACTGAGCCGAGACCCTGAACACTGAGCCTAGACACTGAACACTGAGCGTCGACCCTGAACACTGCGCCTCGACCCTGAACACTGAGCCTCGACCCTGAACACTGAGCATTGACTCTGAACACTGAGCCTAGACACTGAAAACTGAGCCGAGACACTGAAATCTGAGCCTAGATACTGAAAACTGAGCCTCAACCTTGAACATTGGAATCTAGACACTGAACACTGAGCCTGGACCCTGAACACTGAGCCTAGAACCTGAACACTGAACCTTGACACTGAACACTGAGCCTCGACAATGAATACTGAGCCGAGACCATGAACACTGAGCCGAGACACTGAACACTGAACCTAGACCCTGAACACTGAGCCTGGACCCTGAACACTGAGCCTTGACCCTGTACACTGAGCCTCGACCATGAAAACTGAGCCTCGACCCTGAACACTGAGCCTGGACCCTGAAAACTGAGCCTAGACCCTGAACACTGCGCCTAGATGCTGAACACTGAGCCTTGACACTGAAAACTGAGCCTCGACCCTGCACACTGAACCTCGACCCTGCACATTGAGCCCAGACACTGAACACTGAGCCGAGACCCTGAACACTGAGCCTAGACCCTGAACTCTGAGCAGAGACACTGAACACTGAGCCTCGACCCTAAACACTGAGCCTAGACACTGAACACTGAGCTTCGACCCTGAACACTGAGCCGAGACACTGAACACTGATCCTAGATCCTGAACACTGCGCCGAGACCCTGAACAATGAGCCTCGACCCTGAACACGGAGCATTGACTCTGAACACTGAGCCTAGACACTGAACACTGAGCCTCGACACTGAACACTGAGCCTAGACCCTGAACACTGAGCCTGGACATTGAACACTGAGCTTCGACACTGAACACTGAGCCTGGACACTGAAAACTGAGCCTCGACCCTGAACACTGAATCTCGACCCTGAACACTGAGCCCAGACACTGAACACTGAGCTTCGACACTGAACACTGAGCCCAGACCCTGAACACTGGGCCTGGACACTGAAAAATGAGCCGAGACACTGAACACTGTGCCTAGACACTGAAAACTGAGTCTAGACCCTGAACACTGAGCCTAGACCCTGAACACTGAGCCTAGACACTTAACACTGAGCCTCGACCCTGAACACTGAGCCTCGACCCTGAACACTGAGCCTCGACCCTGAACACTGAGCCTAGACGCTGAACACTGAACCACTGACACTGAAAACTGAGCCTCGACCCTGAACACTGAGCCTAGACACTGATCACTGAGCCTTGACACTGAACACTGAGCCTTGACACTGAACACTTAGCGTCGACCCTGAACACTGAGCCTAGACACTGAACAATGAGCCTTGACCCTGAACACTGAGCCTAGACACTGAACATTGAGCGTCGACCCTGAACACTGCGCCTCGAACCTGAACACTGAGCCTCGACCCTGAACACTGAGCATTGACTCTGAACACTGAGCCTAGACACTGAAAACTGAGCCTAGATACTGAAAACTGAGCCTCGACCCTGAACACTGGAATCTAGACACTGAACACTAGCCTGGATACTGAACACTGAGCCGAGACCCTGAACACTGAGCCAAGACACTGAACACTAATCCTCGGCACTGAACAATGAGCCTGGACGCTGAGCACTGAGCCTAGACTCTGGAAACTGTGCCTAGACCCTGAACACTGAGCCTGGATACTGAACACTGAGCCGAGACACTGAACACTGAGCCGAGACACTGAACACTGACCCTAGACCCTAAACACTGAGCCTAGATCCTGAACACTGAGCCTAGACACTTAACACTGCACCTAGACCCTGAACACTGAGCCTGGATACTGAACACTGAACCTAGACCCTGAACACTGCGCCTTGACCCTGAACACTGAGCCTAGTCCCTGAATACTGAGCCTGGACCCAGAACACTGAGCCTAGATCCTGAATACATTCGCCCAGACCCTGAACATTGAGCCTCGACACTGAACACGGAGCCTAGATTCTGAACATTGAGCCTCGACACTGAACACTGAGCCCAGATACGGAACACTGAGCCTGGACCTGAACACTGAGCCTAGACTCTCAACACTGAGCCTAGACCCTGAAAACTGAGCCTAGACACTGATTACTGAGCCTTGACACTGAACACTGAGCCTTGACACTGAACACTGATCCACAATCCTGAACACTGAGCATGGATACTGAACACTGAGCCTTGACACTGAACACTGAGCCTTGACACTGAACACTGATTCTCGAGCCAGAAAACTGAGCCTGGACACTGAACACTGAGCCTAGTCACTGAACACTGAGCCTCGAGCCTGAAAACTGAGCCTCGACCCTGAACACTGAGCCTAGACTCTCAACACTGAGCCTAGACCCTGAAAACTGGGCCTAGACACTGATTACTGAGCCTTGACCCTGAACACTGGGCCTAGACACTGAACACTGAGCCTCGACCCTGAACACTGAACCTTGACACTGAACACTGACCCTTGACACTGAACACTGATCCTCGACCCTGAACACTGATCCTCGACCCTGAACACTGAGCCGAGACACTGAACACTGAGCGTCGACCCTGAACACTGCGCCTCGACCCTGAACACTGAGCCTCGACCCTGAACACTGAGCATTGATTCTGAACACTGAGCCTAGACACTGAAAACTGAGCCGGGACACTGAAAACGGAGCCTAGATACTGAAAACTGAGCCTCGACCCTGAACACTGAGCCTAGAAACTGAACACTGAGCCAAGACACTGAAAACTGAGCCTAGATTTTGAACACTGAGCCTCGACAATGAATACTGAGCCGAGACCATGAACACTGAGCCGAGACCTGAACACTGAGCCGAAACCCTGAACACTGGGCCTAGACACTGAACACTGGTCCTGGACACTGAACACTGAGCCTAGACCCTGAACACTGGGCCTGCACACTGAACACTGAGCCTGGACCCTGAACACTGAGCCGAGACACTGAACACTGAACCTGGACCCAGAACACTGAGCCTTGACCCTGAACACTAAGCCGAGACCATGAAAACTGAGCCTAGACCCTGAACACTGTGCCTGGACCCTGAAAACTGAGCCGAGACACTGAACACTGAGCCTCGACCCTGAACACTGAGCCTGGACCCAGAACACTGAACCTCGATCCTGAACACTGCGCCGAGACCCTGAACACTGAGCCTCGACCCTGAACACTGAGCCTCGTCCCTGAACACTGAGCCTGGACCCAGAACACTGATCCTAGATCCTGAACACTGCGCCGAGACCCTGAACACTGAGCCTAGACACTGAACACTGAGCTTCGACCCTGAACACTGAGCACAGACACTGAACACTGAGCCTCGACCCTGAACACTGAGCCTAGACACTGAACACTCAGCTTCGACTCTGAACACCGAGAATCGACCCTGAACACTGAGCCGAGATCTGAACACTGGGCCTAGACACTGAAAACTAAGCCTAGATACTGAACACTGAGCCTCGACCCTGAACACTGGAGTCTAGACACTGAACACTGAGCCTTGACCCTGAACACTGAGCCTCGACCCTGAACACTGAGCCTAGACACTGAACCCTGAGCCTGATCCCTGAACACTGAGCCTAGACCCTGAACACTGAGCCGAGTCCCTGAACACTGAGCCAAGACACTGAACACTGATCCTCGACCCTGAACAATGAGCCTGGACGCTGAGCACTGAGCCTAGACCCTGGACACTGTGCCTAGACCCTGAACACTGAGCCTGGATACTGAACACTGAGCCGAGAAACTGAACACTGACCATAGACCCTAAACACTGAGCCTAGACCCTGAACACTGAGCCTAGACACTTAACACTGCACCTAGACCCTGAACACTGAGCCTGGATACTGAACACTGAACCTAGACCCTGAACACTGAGCCTTGACCCTGAGCACTGAGCCTAGTCCCTGAATACTGAGCCTGGACCCAGAACAGTGAGCCTAGATCCTGAATACATTCACCCAGAGCCTGAACACTGAGCCTAGATGCTGAACACTGAGCCTAGACACTGAACACGGAGCCTAGATTCTGAACATTGAGCCTCGACACTGAACACTGAGCCCAGATACTGAACACTGAGCCTGGACCTGAACACTGAGCCTAGACACTGAACACTGAGCCTCAACACTGATTACAGAGCCTTGACACTGAACACTGAGCCTTGACACTGAACACTGATCCTCGAGCCTGAACACTGAGCCTGGACACTGAACACTGAGCGTCGACCCTGAACACTGAGCCTCGACCCTGAACACTGAGCCGAGACCTGAACACTGAGCAGAGACCCTGAACACTGAGCCTAGACACTGAACACTGAGCCTCGACCCTGAACACTGAGCCTAGACCCTGATCACTGAGCCTTGACACTGAACACTGAGCCTCGACCCTGAACACTGAGCCGAGACCTGAACACTGAGCCGAGACCCTGAACACTGAGCCGAGACCCTGAACACTGAGCCTAGACACTGAACACTGAGCGTCGACCCTGAACACTGCGCCTCGACCCTGAACACTGAGCCTCGACCCTGAACACTGAGCATTGACTCTGAACACTGAGCCTAGACACTGAAAACTGAGCCGAGACACTGAAATCTGAGCCTAGATACTGAAAACTGAGCCTCAACCTTGAACATTGGAATCTAGACACTGAACACTGAGCCTGGACCCTGAACACTGAGCCTAGAACCTGAACACTGAACCTTGACACTGAACACTGAGCCTCGACAATGAATACTGAGCCGAGACCATGAACACTGAGCCGAGACACTGAACACTGAACCTAGACCCTGAACACTGAGCCTGGACCCTGAACACTGAGCCTTGACCCTGTACACTGAGCCTCGACCATGAAAACTGAGCCTCGACCCTGAACACTGAGCCTGGACCCTGAAAACTGAGCCTAGACCCTGAACACTGCGCCTAGATGCTGAACACTGAGCCTTGACACTGAAAACTGAGCCTCGACCCTGCACACTGAACCTCGACCCTGCACATTGAGCCCAGACACTGAACACTGAGCCGAGACCCTGAACACTGAGCCTAGACCCTGAACTCTGAGCAGAGACACTGAACACTGAGCCTCGACCCTAAACACTGAGCCTAGACACTGAACACTGAGCTTCGACCCTGAACACTGAGCCGAGACACTGAACACTGATCCTAGATCCTGAACACTGCGCCGAGACCCTGAACAATGAGCCTCGACCCTGAACACGGAGCATTGACTCTGAACACTGAGCCTAGACACTGAACACTGAGCCTCGACACTGAACACTGAGCCTAGACCCTGAACACTGAGCCTGGACATTGAACACTGAGCTTCGACACTGAACACTGAGCCTGGACACTGAAAACTGAGCCTCGACCCTGAACACTGAATCTCGACCCTGAACACTGAGCCCAGACACTGAACACTGAGCTTCGACACTGAACACTGAGCCCAGACCCTGAACACTGGGCCTGGACACTGAAAAATGAGCCGAGACACTGAACACTGTGCCTAGACACTGAAAACTGAGTCTAGACCCTGAACACTGAGCCTAGACCCTGAACACTGAGCCTAGACACTTAACACTGAGCCTCGACCCTGAACACTGAGCCTCGACCCTGAACACTGAGCCTCGACCCTGAACACTGAGCCTAGACGCTGAACACTGAACCACTGACACTGAAAACTGAGCCTCGACCCTGAACACTGAGCCTAGACACTGATCACTGAGCCTTGACACTGAACACTGAGCCTTGACACTGAACACTTAGCGTCGACCCTGAACACTGAGCCTAGACACTGAACAATGAGCCTTGACCCTGAACACTGAGCCTAGACACTGAACATTGAGCGTCGACCCTGAACACTGCGCCTCGAACCTGAACACTGAGCCTCGACCCTGAACACTGAGCATTGACTCTGAACACTGAGCCTAGACACTGAAAACTGAGCCTAGATACTGAAAACTGAGCCTCGACCCTGAACACTGGAATCTAGACACTGAACACTAGCCTGGATACTGAACACTGAGCCGAGACCCTGAACACTGAGCCAAGACACTGAACACTAATCCTCGGCACTGAACAATGAGCCTGGACGCTGAGCACTGAGCCTAGACTCTGGAAACTGTGCCTAGACCCTGAACACTGAGCCTGGATACTGAACACTGAGCCGAGACACTGAACACTGAGCCGAGACACTGAACACTGACCCTAGACCCTAAACACTGAGCCTAGATCCTGAACACTGAGCCTAGACACTTAACACTGCACCTAGACCCTGAACACTGAGCCTGGATACTGAACACTGAACCTAGACCCTGAACACTGCGCCTTGACCCTGAACACTGAGCCTAGTCCCTGAATACTGAGCCTGGACCCAGAACACTGAGCCTAGATCCTGAATACATTCGCCCAGACCCTGAACATTGAGCCTCGACACTGAACACGGAGCCTAGATTCTGAACATTGAGCCTCGACACTGAACACTGAGCCCAGATACGGAACACTGAGCCTGGACCTGAACACTGAGCCTAGACTCTCAACACTGAGCCTAGACCCTGAAAACTGAGCCTAGACACTGATTACTGAGCCTTGACACTGAACACTGAGCCTTGACACTGAACACTGATCCACAATCCTGAACACTGAGCATGGATACTGAACACTGAGCCTTGACACTGAACACTGAGCCTTGACACTGAACACTGATTCTCGAGCCAGAAAACTGAGCCTGGACACTGAACACTGAGCCTAGTCACTGAACACTGAGCCTCGAGCCTGAAAACTGAGCCTCGACCCTGAACACTGAGCCTAGACTCTCAACACTGAGCCTAGACCCTGAAAACTGGGCCTAGACACTGATTACTGAGCCTTGACCCTGAACACTGGGCCTAGACACTGAACACTGAGCCTCGACCCTGAACACTGAACCTTGACACTGAACACTGACCCTTGACACTGAACACTGATCCTCGACCCTGAACACTGATCCTCGACCCTGAACACTGAGCCGAGACACTGAACACTGAGCGTCGACCCTGAACACTGCGCCTCGACCCTGAACACTGAGCCTCGACCCTGAACACTGAGCATTGATTCTGAACACTGAGCCTAGACACTGAAAACTGAGCCGGGACACTGAAAACGGAGCCTAGATACTGAAAACTGAGCCTCGACCCTGAACACTGAGCCTAGAAACTGAACACTGAGCCAAGACACTGAAAACTGAGCCTAGATTTTGAACACTGAGCCTCGACAATGAATACTGAGCCGAGACCATGAACACTGAGCCGAGACCTGAACACTGAGCCGAAACCCTGAACACTGGGCCTAGACACTGAACACTGGTCCTGGACACTGAACACTGAGCCTAGACCCTGAACACTGGGCCTGCACACTGAACACTGAGCCTGGACCCTGAACACTGAGCCGAGACACTGAACACTGAACCTGGACCCAGAACACTGAGCCTTGACCCTGAACACTAAGCCGAGACCATGAAAACTGAGCCTAGACCCTGAACACTGTGCCTGGACCCTGAAAACTGAGCCGAGACACTGAACACTGAGCCTCGACCCTGAACACTGAGCCTGGACCCAGAACACTGAACCTCGATCCTGAACACTGCGCCGAGACCCTGAACACTGAGCCTCGACCCTGAACACTGAGCCTCGTCCCTGAACACTGAGCCTGGACCCAGAACACTGATCCTAGATCCTGAACACTGCGCCGAGACCCTGAACACTGAGCCTAGACACTGAACACTGAGCTTCGACCCTGAACACTGAGCACAGACACTGAACACTGAGCCTCGACCCTGAACACTGAGCCTAGACACTGAACACTCAGCTTCGACTCTGAACACCGAGAATCGACCCTGAACACTGAGCCGAGATCTGAACACTGGGCCTAGACACTGAAAACTAAGCCTAGATACTGAACACTGAGCCTCGACCCTGAACACTGGAGTCTAGACACTGAACAATGAGCCTGGACCCTGAACACTGAGCCTAGACCCTGAACACTGAGCCAAGACACTGAAAACTGAGCCTAGATTTTGAACACTGAGCCTCGACCCTGAACACTGAGCCTAGACACTGAGCATTGATCCTCGACCCTGAACAATGAGCCTGGACGCTGAGCACTGAGCCTAGACCCTGGACACTGTGCCGAGACCCTGAACACTGAGCCTGGATACTGAAAACTGAGCCGAAATACTGAACACAGAGCCGAGACACTGAACACTGAACCTAGACCCTAAACACTGAGCCTAGCCCCTGAACACTGAGCCTAGACACTTAACACTGCACCTAGACTCTGAACACTGAGCCTGGATACTGAACACTGAACCTAGACCCTGAATACTGAGCCTGGACCCAGAACACTGAGCCGAGATCCTGAACACGGAGCCTAGACTCTGAACATTGAGCCTCAACCCTGAACATTGAGCCCAGATACTGAACACTGAGCCTGGACCTGAACACTGAAACTAGACTCTCAACACTGAGCCTAGACCCTGAAAACTGAGCCTAGATCCTGAACACTGAGCCTTGACAATGAAAACTGAGCCTCGACCCAGAACACTGAGCCTAGACACTGATCAATGAGCCTTGACACTGAACACTGAGCCTTGACACTGAACACTGATCCTCGACCCTGAACACTGAGCCTAGACACTGAACACTGAGCCTTGACCCTGAACACTGAGCCTAGTCCCTGAATACTGAGCCTGGACGCAGAACACTGAGCCTAGATCCTGAATACATTCGCCCAGATCCTGAACACTGGGCCTAGACACTGAACACTGAGCCTTGACACTGAACACTGAGCCTTGACACTGAACACTGATCCTCGACCCTGAACACTGAGCCGAGACACTGAACACTGAACCTAGACCCTATACACTGAGCCTAGACCCTGAACACTGAGCCTAGACACTTAACACTGCACCTAGACTCTGAACACTGAGCCTGGATACTGAACACTGAACCTAGACCCTGAACACTGAGCCTTGACCCTGAACACTGAGCCTAGTCCCTGAATATAGAGCCTGGACCCAGAACACTGAGCCTAGATCCTGAATACATTCGCCCAGAGCCTGAAAACTGAGCCTCGACCGTGAACACTAAGCATTGACCCTGAACACTGAGCCTAGACACTGAACACGGAGCCTAGACTCTGAATATTGAGCCTCAACCCTGAACACTGAGCCCAGATACTGAACACTGAGCCTGGAACTGAACACTGAGACTAGACTCTCAACACTGAGCCTAGACCCTGAAAACTGAGCCTAGATCCTGAACACTGAGCCAAGACACTGAAAACTGAGCCTAGATTTTGAACACTGAGCCTCGACCCTGAACACTGAGCCTAGACACTGATCATTTATCCTCGACCCTGAACAATGAGCCTGGACGCTGAGCACTGAGCCTAGACCCTGAACACTGAGCCTAGACACTGAACACTGAACCTAGTCCCTGAACACTGAGCCTCGACCCTGAACACTGAGCCTGGACCCAGAATACTGATCCTCGATCCTGAACACTGCGCCGAGACCCTGAACACTGAGCCTAGACACTGAACACTCAGCTTCGACCCTGAACACCGAGAATCGACCCTGAACACTGAGCCGAGATCTGAACACTGGGCTTGGACACTGAACACTGAGCCTAGAACCTGAACACTGGGCCTGGACACTGAACACTGAGCCTCGACCCTGAACACTGAGCCTAGACACTGAACACTGAACCTGGTCCCTGAACACAGAGCCTCGACTCTGAACACTGAGCCTGGACCCAGAACACTGATCCTAGATCCTGAACACTGCGCCGAGACCCTGAACACTGTGCCTAGACACTGAAAACTGAGTCTAGACCCTGAACACTGAGCCTCGACCCTGAACACTGAGCCTAGACCCTGAACACTGAGCCTAGACACTTAACACTGAGCCTCGACCCTGAACACTGAGCCTCGACCCTGAACACTGAGCCTCGACCCTGAACACTGAGCCTAGACGCTGAACACTGAACCACTGACACTGAAAACTGAGCCTCGACCCTGAACACTGAGCTTAGACACTGATCACTGAGCCTTGACACTGAACACTGAGCCTTGACACTGAACACTTAGCGTCGACCCTGAACACTGAGCCTAGACACTGAACACTGAGCCTTGACCCTGAACACTGAGCCTCGACCCTGAACACTGAGCCTAGACACTGAACCCTGAGCCTGATCCCTGCACACTGAGCCTAGACCCTGAACACTGAGCCTAGACCCTGAACACTGAGACTAGACCCTGGACACTGAGCCTAGACCCTGAACACTGAGCCTGGATACTGAACACTGAGCCGAGTCCCTGAACACTGAGCCAAGACACTGAACACTGATCCTCGACCCTGAACAATGAGCCTGGACGCTGAGCACTGAGCCTAGACCCTGGACACTGTGCCTAGACCCTGAACACTGAGCCTGGATACTGAACACTGAGCCGAGAAACTGAACACTGACCCTAGACCCTAAACACTGAGCCTAGACCCTGAACACTGAGCCTAGACACTTAACACTGCACCTAGACCCTGAACACTGAGCCTGGATACTGAACACTGAACCTAGACCCTGAACACTGAGCCTTGACCCTGAGCACTGAGCCTAGTCCCTGAATACTGAGCCTGGACACAGAACAGTGAGCCTAGATCCTGAATACATTCACCCAGAGCCTGAACACTGAGCCTAGATGCTGAACACTGAGCCTAGACACTGAACACGGAGCCTAGATTCTGAACATTGAGCCTCGACACTGAACACTGAGCCCAGATACTGAACACTGAGCCTGGACCTGAACACTGAGCCTAGACACTGAACACTGAGCCTCAACACTGATTACAGAGCCTTGACACTGAACACTGAGCCTTGACACTGAACACTGATCCTCGAGCCTGAACACTGAGCCTGGACACTGAACACTGAGCGTCGACCCTGAACACTGAGCCTCGACCCTGAACACTGAGCCGAGACCTGAACACTGAGCAGAGACCCTGAACACTGAGCCTAGACACTGAACACTGAGCCTCGACCCTGAACACTGAGCCTAGACCCTGATCACTGAGCCTTGACACTGAACACTGAGCCTCGACCCTGAACACTGAGCCGAGACCTGAACACTGAGCCTAGAAACTGAACACTGAGCCAAGACACTGAAAACTGAGCCTAGATTTTGAACACTGAGCCTCGACAATGAATACTGAGCCGAGACCATGAACACTGAGCCGAGACCTGAACACTGAGCCGAAACCCTGAACACTGGGCCTAGACACTGAACACTGGTCCTGGACACTGAACACTGAGCCTAGACCCTGAACACTGGGCCTGCACACTGAACACTGAGCCTGGACCCTGAACACTGAGCCGAGACACTGAACACTGAACCTGGACCCAGAACACTGAGCCTCGACCCTGAACACTAAGCCGAGACCATGAAAACTGAGCCTAGACCCTGAACACTGTGCCTGGACCCTGAAAACTGAGCCGAGACACTGAACACTGAGCCTCGACCCTGAACACTGAGCCTGGACCCAGAACACTGATCCTCGATCCTGAACACTGCGCCGAGACCCTGAACACTGAGCCTCGACCCTGAACACTGAGCCTCGTCCCTGAACACTGAGCCTGGACCCAGAACACTGATCCTAGATCCTGAACACTGCGCCGAGACCCTGAACACTGAGCACAGACACTGAACACTGAGCCTCGACCCTGAACACTGAGCCTAGACACTGAACACTCAGCTTCGACTCTGAACACCGAGAATCGACCCTGAACACTGAGCCGAGATCTGAACACTGGGCCTAGACACTGAAAACTAAGCCTAGATACTGAACACTGAGCCTCGACCCTGAACACTGGAGTCTAGACACTGAACAATGAGCCTGGACCCTGAACACTGAGCCTAGACCCTGAACACTGAGCCAAGACACTGAAAACTGAGCCTAGATTTTGAACACTGAGCCTCGACCCTGAACACTGAGCCTAGACACTGAGCATTGATCCTCGACCCTGAACAATGAGCCTGGACGCTGAGCACTGAGCCTAGACCCTGGACACTGTGCCGAGACCCTGAACACTGAGCCTGGATACTGAAAACTGAGCCGAAATACTGAACACAGAGCCGAGACACTGAACACTGAACCTAGACCCTAAACACTGAGCCTAGCCCCTGAACACTGAGCCTAGACACTTAACACTGCACCTAGACTCTGAACACTGAGCCTGGATACTGAACACTGAACCTAGACCCTGAATACTGAGCCTGGACCCAGAACACTGAGCCGAGATCCTGAACACGGAGCCTAGACTCTGAACATTGAGCCTCAACCCTGAACACTGAGCCCAGATACTGAACACTGAGCCTGGACCTGAACACTGAAACTAGACTCTCAACACTGAGCCTAGACCCTGAAAACTGAGCCTAGATCCTGAACACTGAGCCTTGACAATGAAAACTGAGCCTCGACCCAGAACACTGAGCCTAGACACTGATCAATGAGCCTTGACACTGAACACTGAGCCTTGACACTGAACACTGATCCTCGACCCTGAACACTGAGCCTAGACACTGAACACTGAGCCTTGACCCTGAACACTGAGCCTAGTCCCTGAATACTGAGCCTGGACGCAGAACACTGAGCCTAGATCCTGAATACATTCGCCCAGATCCTGAACACTGGGCCTAGACACTGAACACTGAGCCTTGACACTGAACACTGAGCCTTGACACTGAACACTGATCCTCGACCCTGAACACTGAGCCGAGACACTGAACACTGAACCTAGACCCTAAACACTGAGCCTAGACCCTGAACACTGAGCCTAGACACTTAACACTGCACCTAGACTCTGAACACTGAGCCTGGATACTGAACACTGAACCTAGACCCTGAACACTGAGCCTTGACCCTGAACACTGAGCCTAGTCCCTGAATATAGAGCCTGGACCCAGAACACTGAGCCTAGATCCTGAATACATTCGCCCAGAGCCTGAAAACTGAGCCTCGACCCTGAACACTAAGCATTGACCCTGAACACTGAGCCTAGACACTGAACACGGAGCCTAGACTCTTAATATTGAGCCTCAACCCTGAACACTGAGCCCAGATACTGAACACTGAGCCTGGAACTGAACACTGAGACTAGACTCTCAACACTGAGCCTAGACCCTGAAAACTGAGCCTAGATCCTGAACACTGAGCCAAGACACTGAAAACTGAGCCTAGATTTTGAACACTGAGCCTCGACCCTGAACACTGAGCCTAGACACTGATCATTTATCCTCGACCCTGAACAATGAGCCTGGACGCTGAGCACTGAGCCTAGACCCTGAACACTGAGCCTAGACACTGAACACTGAACCTAGTCCCTGAACACTGAGCCTCGACCCTGAACACTGAGCCTGGACCCAGAATACTGATCCTCGATCCTGAACACTGCGCCGAGACCCTGAACACTGAGCCTAGACATTGAACACTGAGCTTCGACCCTGAACACTGAGCACAGACACTGAACACTGAGCCTCGACCCTGAACACTGAGCCTAGACACTGAACACTCAGCTTCGACCCTGAACACCGAGAATCGACCCTGAACACTGAGCCGAGATCTGAACACTGGGCTTGGACACTGAACACTGAGCCTAGAACCTGAACACTGGGCCTGGACACTGAACACTGAGCCTCGACCCTGAACACTGAGCCTAGACACTGAACACTGAACCTGGTCCCTGAACACAGAGCCTCGACTCTGAACACTGAGCCTGGACCCAGAACACTGATCCTAGATCCTGAACACTGCGCCGAGACCCTGAACACTGTGCCTAGACACTGAAAACTGAGTCTAGACCCTGAACACTGAGCCTAGACCCTGAACACTGAGCCTAGACACTTATCACTGAGCCTCGACCCTGAACACTGAGCCTCGACCCTGAACACTGAGCCTCGACCCTGAACACTGAGCCTAGACGCTGAACACTGAACCACTGACACTGAAAACTGAGCCTCGACCCTGAACACTGAGCTTAGACACTGATCACTGAGCCTTGACACTGAACACTGAGCCTTGACACTGAACACTTAGCGTCGACCCTGAACACTGAGCCTAGACACTGAACACTGAGCCTTGACCCTGAACACTGAGCCTAGACACTGAACATTGAGCGTCGACCCTGAACACTGCGCCTCGAACCTGAACACTGAGCCTCGACCCTGAACACTGAGCATTGACTCTGAACACTGAGCCTAGACACTGAAAACTGAGCCGAGACCCTGAACACTGAGCCAAGACACTGAACACTAATCCTCGACACTGAACAATGAGCCTGGACGCTGAGCACTGAGCCTAGACTCTGGAAACTGTGCCTAGACCCTGAACACTGAGCCTGGATACTGAACACTGAGCCGAGACACTGAACACTGAGCCGAGACACTGAACACTGAAACTAGACCCTAAACACTGAGCCTAGATCCTGAACACTGAGCCTAGACACTTAACACTGCACCTAGACCCTGAACACTGAGCCTGGATACTGAACACTGAACCTAGACCCTGAACACTGCGCCTTGACCCTGAACACTGAGCCTAGTCCCTGAATACTGAGCCTGGACCCAGAACACTGAGCCTAGATCCTGAATACATTCGCCCAGAGCCTGAACACTGAGCCTCGACCCTGAACACTGAGCCTAGATGCTGAACACTGAGCCTAGACACTGAATACTGAGCCTGGACCCTGAACACTGAGCCTAGATGCTGAATACATTCGCCCAGAGCCTGAACACTGAGCCTAGACGCTGAACACTGAGAATTTACCCTGAACACTGAGCCTAGACACTGAACACGGAGCCTAGATTCTGAACATTGAGCCTCGACACTGAACACTGAGCCCAGATACGGAACACTGAGCCTGGACCTGAATACTGAGCCTAGACTCTCAACACTGAGCCTAGACCCTGAAAACTGAGCCTAGACACTGATTACTGAGCCTTGACACTGAACACTGAGCCTTGACACTGAACACTGATCCTCAATCCTGAACACTGAGCATGGACACTGAACACTGAGCCTTGACACTGAACACTGATTCTCGAGCCAGAACACTGAGCCTGGACACTGAACACTGAGCCTAGTCACTGAACACTGAGCCTAGAGCCTGAAAACTGAGCCTCGACCCTGAACACTGAGCCTAGACTCTCAACACTGAGCCTAGACCCTGCAAACTGGGCCTAGACACTGATTACTGAGCCTTGACCCTGAACACTGGGCCTAGACACTGAACACTGAGCTTCGACCCTGAACACTGAACCTTGACACTGAACACTGACCCTTGACACTGAACACTGATCCTCGACCCTGAACACTGATCCTCGACCCTGAACACTGAGCCTTGACACTGAACACTGAGCGTCGACCCTGAACACTGCGCCTCGACCCTGAACACTGAGCCTTGACCCTGAACATTGAGCATTGATTCTGAACACTGAGCCTAGACACTGAAAACTGAGCCGGGACACTGAAAACGGAGTCTAGATACTGAAAACTGAGCCTGGACCCTGAACACTGAGCCTAGAAACTGAACACTGAGCCAAGACACTGAAAACTGAGCCTAGATTTTGAACACTGAGCCTCGACAATGAATACTGAGCCGAGACCATGAACACTGAGCCGAGACCTGAACACTGAGCCGAAACCCTGAACACTGGGCCTAGACACTGAACACT
Source organism: Pristiophorus japonicus (assembly GCF_044704955.1). Classification (NCBI taxonomy): domain Eukaryota; kingdom Metazoa; phylum Chordata; class Chondrichthyes; family Pristiophoridae; genus Pristiophorus; species Pristiophorus japonicus. Next base: position 69,772,362 of record NC_091981.1, read on the forward strand.
GGTCCTGGACACTGAACACTGAGCCTAGACCCTGAACACTGGGCCTGTACACTGAACACTGAGCCTGGACCCAGAACACTGAGCCTTGACCCTGAACACTAAGCCTAGACCATGAAAACTGAGCCTAGACCCTGAACACTGTGCCTGGACCCTGAAAACTGAGCCGAGACACTGAACACTGAGCCTCGACCCTGAACACTGAGCCTAGACACTGAACACTGAACCTAGTCCCTGAACACTGAGCCTCGACTCTGAACACTGAGCCTGGACCCAGAACACTGATCCTAGATCCTGAACACTGCGCCGAGACCCTGAACACTGAGCCTAGACACTGAACACTGAGTTTCGACCCTGAACACTGAACCTTGACACTGAACACTGACCCTTGACACTGAACACTGATCCTCGACCCTGAACACTGAGCCTGGACCCAGAACACTGATCCTCGATCCTGAACACTGCGCCGAGACCCTGAACACTGAGCCTCGATCATGAACACTGAGCCTCGACCCTGAACACTGAGCCTGGACCCAGAACACTGATCCTAGATCCTGAACACTGCGCCGAGACCCTGAACACTGAGCCTAGACACTGAACACTGAGTTTCGACCCTGAACACTGAACCTTGACACTGAACACTGACCCTTGACACTGAACACTGATCCTCGACCCTGAACACTGATCCTCGACCCTGAACACTGAGCTTCGACCCTGAACACTGAACCTTGACACTGAACACTGACCCTTGACACTGAACACTGATCCTCGACCCTGAACACTGATCCTCGACCCTGAACACTGAGCCTAGACACTGAACACTGAGCGTCGACCCTGAACACTGCGCCTCGACCCTGAACACTGAGCCTTGACCCTGAACATTGAGCATTGATTCTGAACACTGAGCCTAGACACTGAAAACTGAGCCGGGACACTGAAAACGGAGTCTAGATACTGAAAACTGAGCCTCGACCCTGAACACTGGAATCTAGATACTGAACACTGAGCCTGGACCCTGAACACTGAGCCTAGAAACTGAACACTGAGCCAAGACACTGAAAACTGAGCCTAGATTTTGAACACTGAGCCTCGACAATGAATACTGAGCCGAGACCATGAACACTGAGCCGAGACCTGAACACTGAGCCGAAACCCTGAACACTGGGCCTAGACACTGAACACTGGTCCTGGACACTGAACACTGAGCCTAGACCCAGAACACTGGGCCTGTACACTGAACACTGAGCCTGGACCCTGAACACTGAGCCGAGACACTGAACACTGAACCTGGACCCAGAACACTGAGCCTTGACCCTGAACACTAAGCCTAGACCATGAAAACTGAGCCTAGACCCTGAACACTGTGCCTGGACCCTGAAAACTGAGCCGAGACACTGAACACTGAGCCTCGACCCTGAACACTGAGCCTAGACACTGAACACTGAACCTAGTCCCTGAACACTGAGCCTCGACACTGAACACTGAGCCTGGACCCAGAACACTGATCCTCGATCCTGAACACTGCGCCGAGACCCTGAACACTGAGCCTCGATCCTGAACACTGAGCCTCGACCCTGAACACTGAGCCTGGACCCAGAACACTGATCCTAGATCCTGAACACTGCGCCGAGACCCTGAACACTGAGTCCAGACACTGAACACTGAGCTTCGACCCTGAACACTGAGCACAGACACTGAACACTGAGCCTCGACCCTGAACACTGAGCCTAGATACTGAACACTCAGCTTCGACCCTGAACACCGAGAATCGACCCTGAACACTGAGCCGAGATCTGAACACTGGGCCTAGACACTGAAAACTAAGCCTAGATACTGAACACTGAGCCTCGACCCTGAACACTGGAGTCTAGACACTGAACAATGAGCCTGGACCCTGAACACTGAGCCTAGACCCTGAACACTGAGCCAAGACACTGAAAACTGAGCCTAGATTTTGAACACTGAGCCTCAATCCTGAACACTGAGCCTAGACACTGAGCATTGATCCTCGACCCTGAACAATGAGCCTGGACGCTGAGCACTGAGCCTATACCCTGGACACTGTGCCGAGACCCTGAACACTCAGCCTGGATACTGAAAACTGAGCCGAAATACTGAACACTGAGCCGAGACACTGAACACTGAACCTAGACTCTGAACACTGAGCCTGGATACTGAACACTGAACCTAGACCCTGAACACTGAGCCTTGACCCTGAACACTGAGCCTAGTCACTGAATACTGAGCCTGGACCCAGAACACTGAGCCTAGATCCTGAACACTGAGCCGAGTCCCTGAACACTGAGCCAAGACACTGAACACTGATCCTCGACCCTGAACAATGAGCCTGGACGCTGAGCACTGAGCCTAGACCCTGGACACTGTGCCTAGACCCTGAACACTGAGCCTGGATACTGAACACTGACCCTAGACCCTAAACACTGAGCCTAGACCCTGAACACTGAGCCTAGACACTTAACACTGCACCTAGACCCTGAACACTGAGCCTGGATACTGAACACTGAACCTAGACCCTGAACACTGAGCCTTGACCCTGAGCACTGAGCCTAGTCCCTGAATACTGAGCCTGGACCCAGAACACTGAGCCTAGATCCTGAATACATTCGCCCAGAGCCTGAACACTGAGCCTAGATGCTGAACACTGAGCCTAGACACTGAAAACTGAGCCTTGACCCTGAACACTGAGCCTAGTCCCTGAATACTGAGCCTGGACCCAGAACACTGAGCCTAGATCCTGAACACGAAGCCTAGACTCTGAACATTGAGCCTCAACCCTGAACACTGAGCCCAGATACTGAACACTGAGCCTGGACCTGAACACTGAAACTAGACTCTCAACACTGAGCCTAGACCCTGAAAACTGAGCCTAGATCCTGAACACTGAGCCTTGACACTGAAAACTGAGCCTCGACCCAGAACACTGAGCCTAGACACTGATCACTGAGCCTTGACACTGAACACTGAGCCTTGACACTGAACACTGATCCTCGACCCTGAACACTGAGCCTAGACACTGAACACTGAGCCTTGACCCTGAACACTGAGCCTAGTCCCTGAATACTGAGCCTGGACGCAGAACACTGAGCCTAGATCCTGAATACATTCGCCCAGAACCTGAACACTGGGCCGAGACACTGAACACTGAGCCTTGACACTGAACACTGAGCCTTGACACTGAACACTGATCCTCGCCCCTGAACACTGAGCCGAGACACTGAACACTGAACCTAGACCCTAAACACTGAGCCTAGACCTTGAAAACTGAGCCTAGACACTTAACACTGCACCTAGACTCTGAACACTGAGCCTGGATACTGAACACTGAACCTAGACCCTGAACACTGAGCCTTGACCCTGAACACTGAGCCTAGTCCCTGAATATAGAGCCTGGACCCAGAACACTGAGCCTAGATCCTGAACACATTTGCCAGGAGCCTGAACACTGAGCCTCGACCCTGAACACTGAGCATTGACCCTGAACACTGAGCCTAGACACTGAACACGGAGCCTAGACTCTGAACATTGAGCCTCAACCCTGAACACTGAGCCCAGATACTGAACACTGAGCCAGGACCTGAACACTGAAACTAGACTCTCAACACTGAGCCTAGACCCTGAATACTGAGCCTGGACCCAGAACACTGAGCCTAGATCCTGAATACATTCGCCCAGAGCCTGAACACTGAGCCTAGATACTGAACACGGAGCCTAGATTCTGAACATTGAGCCTCGACACTGAACACTGAGCCCAGATACTGAACACTGAGCCTGGACCTGAACACTGAGCCTAGACACTGAACACTGAGCCTCAACACTGATTACTGAGCCTTGACACTGAACACTGAGCCTTGACACTGAACACTGATCCTCGAGCCTGAACACTGAGCCTGGACACTGAACACTGAGCCGCGACCCTGAACACTGAGCCGAGACCTGAACACTGAGCAGAGACCCTGAACACTGAGCCTAGACACTGAACACTGAGCCTCGACCCTGAACACTGAGCCTAGACCCTGATCACTGAGCCTTGACACTGAACACTGAGCCTCGACCCTGAACACTGAGCCGAGACCTGAACACTGAGCCGAGACCCTGAACACTGAGCCTAGACACTGAACACTGAGCGTCGACCCTGAACACTGCGCCTCGACCCTGAACACTGAGCCTCGACCCTGAACACTGAGCCGAGACACTGAAATCTGAGCCTAGATACTGAAAACTGAGCCTCGACCTTGAACATTGGAATCTAGACACTGAACACTGAGCCTGGACCCTGAACACTGAGCCTAGAACCTGAACACTGAACCTTGACACTGAACACTGAGCCTCGACAATGAATACTGAGCCGAGACCATGAACACTGAGCCGAGACACTGAACACTGAACCTAGACCCTGAACACTGAGCCTGGACCCTGAACACTGAGCCTTGACCCTGTACACTGAGCCTCGACCATGAAAACTGAGCCTCGACCCTGAACACTGAGCCTGGACCCTGAAAACTGAGCCTAGACCCTGAACACTGCGCCTAGATGCTGAACACTGAGCCTTGACACTGAAAACTGAGCCTAGACCCTGAACACTGCGCCTAGATGCTGAACACTGAGCCTTGACACTGAAAACTGAGCCTCGTCCCTGCACACGGAACCTCGACCCTGCACATTGAGCCCAGACACTGAACACTGAGCCTAGACCCTGAACACTGAGCCTAGACCCTGAACTCTGAGCAGAGACACTGAACACTGAGCCTCGACCCTAAACACTGAGCCTAGACACTGAACACTGAGCTTCGACCCTGAACACTGAGCCGAGACACTGAACACTGATCCTAGATCCTGAACACTGCGCCGAGACCCTGAACACTGAGCCTCGACCCTGAACACGGAGCATTGACTCTGAACACTGAGCCTAGACACTGAACACTGAGCCTCGACACTGAACACTGAGCCTAGACCCTGAACACTGAGCCTGGACACTGAACACTGAGCTTCGACACTGAACACTGTGCCTCGACACTGAACACTGAGCCTAGACCCTGAACACTGAGCCTGGACATTGAACACTGAGCTTCGACACTGAACACTGAGCCTGGACACTGAAAACTGAGCCTCGACCCTGAACACTGAATCTCGACCCTGAACACTGAGCCCAGACACTGAACACTGAGCTTCGACACTGAACACTGAGCCGAGACACTGAACAGTGAGCCTAGACCCTGAACACTGAGCCTAGACCCTGAACTCTGAGCAGAGACACTGAGCACTGAGCCTCGACCCTGAACACTGAGCCTAGACACTGAACACTAAGCCAGGACATTGAACACTGAGCCTAGACCCTGAACACTGGGCCTGGACACTGAACACTGAGCCGAGACACTGAACACTGAGCCTAGACCCTGAACACTGGGCCTGGACACTGAACACTGAGCCGAGACACTGAACACTGAGCCTAGACCCTGAACACTGGTCCTGGACACTGAACACTGAGCCTAGACCCTGAACACTGGGCCTGTACACTGAACACTGAGCCTGGACCCTGAACCCTGAGCCGAGACACTGAACAGTGAACCTGGACCCAGAACACTGAGCCTTGACCCTGAACACTAAGCCTAGACCACGAAAACCGAGCCTAGACCCTGAACACTGTGCCTGGACCCTGAAAACTGAGCCGAGACACTGAACACTGAGCCTCGACCCTGAACACTGAGCCGAGACACTGAACACTGAAACTAGTCCCTTAACACTGAGCCTCGACCCTGAACACTGAGCCTGGACCTAGAACACTGATCCTAGATCCTGAACACTGCGCCGAGACCCTGAACACTGAGCCTCAACCCTGAACACTGAGCCTCGACCCTGAACACTGAGCCTGGAACCAGAACACTGATCCTAGATCCTGAACACTGCGCCGAGACCCTGAACACTGAGCCTAGACACTGAACACTGAGCTTCGACCCTGAACACTGAGCACAGACACTGAACACTGAGCCTCGACCCTGAACACTGAGCCTAGACACTGAACACTCAGCTTCGACCCTGAACACCGAGAATCGACCCTGAACACTGAGCCGAGATCTGAACACTGGGCCTAGACACTGAAAACTAAGCCTAGATACTGAACACTGAGCCTCGACCCTGAACACTGGAGTCTAGACACTGAACAATGAGCCTGGACCCTGAACACTGAGCCTAGACACTGAAAACTGAGCCTAGATTTTGAACACTGAGCCTCGACCCTGAACACTGAGCCTAGACACTGAGCATTGATCCTCGACGCTGAACAATGAGCCTGGACGCTGAGCACTGAGCCTAGACCCTGGACGCTGTGCTGAGACCCTGAATACTTAGCCTGAATACTGAAAACTGAGCCGAAATACTGAACACTGAGCCGTTACACTGAACACTGAACCTAGACCCTGAACACTGAGCCTAGCCCCTGAACACTGAGCCTAGACACTTAACACTGCACCTAGACTCTGAACACGGAGCCTAGACTCTGAACATTGAGCCTCAACCCTGAACACTGAGCCCAGATACTGAACACTGAGCCTGGACCTGAACACTGAAACTAGACTCTCAACAGTGAGCCTAGACCCTGAAAACTGAGCCTAGATCCGGAACACTGAGCCTTGACAATGAAAACTGAGCCTCGACCCAGAACACTGAGCCTAGACACTGATCACTGAGCCTTGACACTGAACACTGAGCCTTGACACTGAACACTGATCCTCGACCCTGAACACTGAGCCTAGACACTGAACACTGAGCCTTGACCCTGAACACTGAGCCTAGTCCCTGATTACTGAGCCTGGACGCAGAACACTGAGCCTAGATCCTGAATACATTCGCCAAGAATCTGAACACTGGGCCTAGACACTGAACACTGAGCCTTGACACTGAACACTGAGCCTTGACACTGAACACTGAGCCTTGACACTGAACACTGATCCTCGACCCTGAACACTGAGCCGAGACACTGAACACTGAACCTAGACCCTAAACACTGAGCCTAGACCCTGAACACTGAGCCTAGACACTTAACACTGCACCTGGACCCAGAACACTGAGCCTAGATCCTGAATACATTCGCCCAGAGCCTGAACACTGAGCCTCGACCCTGAACACTGAGCATTGACCCTGAACACTGAGCCTAGACACTGAACACGGAGCCTAGACTCTGAACATTGAGCCTCAACCCTGAACACTGAGCCCAGATACTGAGCACTGAACCTGGAACTGAACACTGAGACTAGACTCTCAACACTGAGCCTAGACCCTGAAAACTGAGCCTAGATCCTGAACACTGAGCCAAGACACTGAAAACTGAGCCTAGATTTTGAACACTGAGCCTCGACCCTGAACACTGAGCCTAGACACTGAGCATTGATCCTCGACCCTGAACAATGAGCCTGGACGCTGAGCACTAAGCCTAGACCCTGGACACTGTGCCGAGACCCTGAACACTGAGCCTGGATACTGAAAACTGAGCCGAAATACTGAACACTGAGCCGAGACACTGAACACTGAACCTAGAACCTAAACACTGAGCCTAGACCCTGAACACTGAGCCTAGACACTTAACACTGCACCTAGACTCTGAACACTGAGCCTGGATACTGAACACTGAACCTAGACCCTGAACACTGAGCCTTGACCCTGGACACTGAGCCTAGTCCCTGAATACTGAGCCTGGACCCAGAACACTGAGCCTAGATCCTGAACACGGAGCCTAGACTCTGAACATTGAGCCTCAACCCTGAACACTGAGCCTAGATACTGAACACTGAGCCTGGACCTGAACACTGAAACTAGACTCTCAACACTGAGCCTAGACCCTGAAAACTGAGCCTAGATCCTGAACACTGAGCCTTGACACTGAAAACTGACCCTGACCCAGAACACTGAGCCGAGACACTGATCACTGAGCCTTGACACTGAACACTGAGCCTTGACACTGAACACTGATCCGCGACCCTGAACACTGAGCCTAGACACTGAACACTGAGCCTTGACCCTGAACACTGAGCCTAGTCCCTGAATACTGAGCCTGGACTCAGAACACTGAGCCTAGATCCTGAATACATTCGCCCAGACCCTAAACACTGGGCCTAGACACTGAACACTGAGCCTTGACACTGAACACTGAGCCTTGACACTGAACACTGATCCTCGACCCTGAACACTGAGCCTTGACCCTGAACACTGAGCCTAGTCCCTGAATATAGAGTCTGGACCCAGAACACTGAGCCTAGATCCTGAATACATTCGCCCAGAGCCTGAACAATGAGCCTCGACCCTGAACACTGAGCATTGACCCTGAACACTGAGCCTAGACACTGAACACGGAGCCTAGACTCTGAACATTGAGCCTCAACCCTGAACACTGAGCCCAGATACTGAACACTGAGCCTGGAACTGAACACTGAGACTAGACTCTCAACACTGAGCCTAGACCCTGAAAACTGAGCCTAGATCCTGAACACTGAGCCTTGACACTGAAAACTGAGCCTCGACCCAGAACACTGAGCCTAGACACTGATCACTGAGCCTTGACACTGAACACTGAGCCTTGACACTGAACACTGATCCTCGACCCTGAACACTGAGCCGAGACACTGAACACTGAGCTTCGACCCTGAACACTGAGCCTCGACCCTAAAAACTGAGCCTAGACCCTGAACACTGAGCCTAGACCCTGAACTCTGGGCCTAGACACTGAACACTGAGCCTCGACCCTGAACACTGAGTCTAGACAATGAACACTGAGCCTGGTCCCTGAACACTGAGCCTAGACCCTGAACAATGAGCCTAGACCCTGAATACTGAGACTAGACCCTGAACACTGAGCCTAGACCCTGAACACTGGACGTAGACACTGAACACTGAGCCTCGACCCTGAACACTGAGCCTAGACACTGAACCCTGAGCCTGATCCCTGAACACTGAGCCTAGACCCTGAACACTGAGCCTAGACCCTCAACACTGAGACTAGACCCTGGACACTGAGCCTAGACCCTGAACACTGAGCCTGGATATTGAACACTGAGCCGAGTCCCTGAACACTGAGCCAAGACACTGAACACTGATCCTCGACCCTGAACAATGAGCCTGGACGCTGAGCACTGAGCCTAGACCCTGGACACTGTGCCTAGACTCTGAACACTGAGCCTGGATACTGAACACTGAGCCGAGACACTGAACACTGACCCTAGACCCTAAACACTGAGCCTAGACCCTGAACACTGAGCCTAGACACTTAACACTGCACCTAGACCCTGAACACTGAGCCTGGATATTGAACACTGAACCTAGACCCTGAACACTGAGCCTTGACCCTGAGGACTGAGCCTAGTCCCTGAATACTGAGCCTGGACCCAGAACACTGAGCCTAGATCCTGAATACATTCGCCCAGATCCTGAACACTGGGCCTAGACACTGAACACTGAGCCTTGACACTGAACACTGAGCCTTGACACTGAACACTGAGCCTTGACACTGAACACTGATCCTCGACCCTGAACACTGAGCCGAGACACTGAACACTGAACCTAGACCCTAAACACTGAGCCTAGACCCTGAACACTGAGCCTAGACACTTAACACTGCACCTAGACTCTGAACACTGAGCCTGGATACTGAACACTGAACCTAGACCCTGAACACTGAGCCTTGACCCTGAACACTGAGCCTAGTCCCTGAATATAGAGCCTGGACCCAGAACACTGAGCCTAGATCCTGAATACATTCGCCCAGAGCCTGAACACTGAGCCTCGACCCTGAACACTGAGCATTGACCCTGAACACTGAGCCTAGACACTGAACACGGAGCCTAGACTCTGAACATTGAGCCTCAACCCTGAACACTGAGCCCAGATACTGAACACTGAGCCTGGAACTGAACACTGAGACTAGACTCTCAACACTGAGCCTAGACCCTGAAAACTGAGCCTAGATCCTGAACACTGAGCCAAGACACTGAAAACTGAGCCTAGATTTTGAACACTGAGCCTCGACCCTGAACACTGAGCCTAGACACTGAGCATTGATCCTCGACCCTGAACAATGAGCCTGGACGCTGAGCACTGAGCCTAGATGCTGGACACTGTGCCGAGACCCTGAACACTGAGCCTGGATACTGAAAACTGAGCCGAAATACTGAACACTGAGCCGAGACACTGAACACTGAACCTAGACCCTAAACACTGAGCCTAGACCCTGAACACTGAGTCTAGACACTTAACACTGCACCTAGACTCTGAACACTGAGCCTGGATACTGAACACTGAACCTAGACCCTGAACACTGAGCCTTGACCCTGGACACTGAGCCTAGTCCCTGAATACTGAGCCTGGACCCAGAACACTGAGCCTAGATCCTGAACACGGAGCCTAGACTCTGAACATTGAGCCTCAACCCTGAACACTGAGCCTAGATACTGAACACTGAGCCTGGACCTGAACACTGAGACTAGACTCTCAACACTGAGCCTAGACCCTGAAAACTGAGCCTAGATCCTGAACACTGAGCCTTGACAATGAAAACTGAGCCTCGACCCAGAACACTGAGCCTAGACACTGATCACTGAGGCTTGACACTGAACACTGAGCCTTGACACTGAACACTGATCCTCGACCCTGAACACTGAGCCTAGACACTGAGCACTGAGCCTTGACCCTGAACACTGAGCCTCGACCCTAAAGACTGAGCCTGGACGCAGAACACTGAGCCTAGATCCTGAATACATTCGCCCAGATCCTGAACACTGGGCCTAGACACTGTACACTGAGCCTTGACCCTGAACACTGAGCCTAGTCCCTGAATACTGAGCCTGGACGCAGAACACTGAGCCTAGATCCTGAATACATTCGCCAAGATCCTGAACACTGGGCCTAGACACTGAACACTGAGCCTTGACACTGAACACTGAGCCTTGACACTGAACACTGAGCCTTGACACTGAACACTGATCCTCGACCCTGAACACTGAGCCGAGACATTGAACACTGAACCTAGACCCTAAACACTGAGCCTAGACCCTGAACACTGAGCCTAGACACTTAACACTGCACCTAGACACTGAACACTGAGTCTGGATACTGAACACTGAACCTAGACCCTGAACACTGAGCCTTGACCCTGAACACTGAGCCTAGTCCCTGAATATAGAGCCTGGACCCAGAACACTGAGCCTAGATCCTGAATACATTCGCCCAGAGCCTGAACACTGAGCCTCGACCCTGAACACTGAGCATTGACCCTGAACACTGAGCCTAGACACTGAACACGGAGCCTAGACTCTGAACATTGAGCCTCAACCTGAACACTGAGCCCAGATACTGAACACTGAGCCTGGAACTGAACACTGAGACTAGACTCTCAACACTGAGCCTAGACCCTGAAAACTGAGCCTAGATCCTGAACACTGAGCCAAGACACTGAAAACTGAGCCTAGATTTTGAACACTGAGCCTCGACCCTGAACACTGAGCCTGGACGCTGAGCATTAAGCCTAGACCCTGGACACTGTGCCGAGACCCTGAACACTGAGTTTGGATACTGAAAACTGAGCCGAAATACTGAACACTGAGCCGAGACACTGAACACTGAACCTAGACCCTAAACACTGAGCCTAGACCCTGAACACTGAGCCTAGACACTTAACACTGCACCTAGACTCTGAACACTGAGCCTGGATACTGAACACTGAACCTAGACCCTGAACACTGAGCCTTGACCCTGGACACTGAGCCTAGTCCCTGAATACTGAGCCTGGACCCAGAACACTGAGCCTAGATCCTGAACACGGAGCCTAGACTCTGAACATTGAGCCTCAACCCTGAACACTGAGCCTAGATACTGAACACTGAGCCTGGACCTGAACACTGAAACTAGACTCTCAACACTGAGCCTAGACCCTGAAAACTGAGCCTAGATCCTGAACACTGAGCCTTGACACTGAAAACTGAGCCTCGACCCAGAACACTGAGCCTAGTCCCTGAATACTGAGCCTTGACACTGAACACTGAGCCTTGACACTGAACACTGATCCGCGACCCTGAACACTGAGCCTAGACACTGAACACTGAGCCTTGACCCTGAACACTGAGCCTAGATCCTGAATACATTCGCCCAGACCCTGAACACCGGGCCTAGACACTGAACACTGAGCCTTGACACTGAACACTGAGCCTTGACACTGAACACTGATCCTCGACCCTGAACACTGAGCTGAGACACTGAACACTGAACCTAGACCCTGAACACTGAGCCTTGACCCTGAACACTGAGCCTAGTCCCTGAATATAGAGCCTGGACCCAGAACACTGAGCCTAGATCCTGAATACATTCGCCCAGAGCCTGAACACTGAGCCTCGACCCTGAACACTGAGCATTGACCCTGAACACTGAGCCTAGACACTGAACACGGAGCCTAGACTCTGAACATTGAGCCTTAACCCTGAACACTGAGCCCAGATACTGAACACTGAGCCTGGAACTGAACACTGAGACTAGACTCTCAACACTGAGCCTAGACCCTGAAAACTGAGCCTAGATCCTGAACACTGAGCCTTGACACTGAAAACTGAGCCTCGACCCAGAACACTGAGCCTAGACACTGATCACTGAGCCTTGACACTGAACACTGAGCCTTGACACTGAACACTGAGCCTACACCCTGAACACTGAGCCGAGACACTGAACACTGATCCTAGATCCTGAACACTGCGCCGAGACCCTGAACACTGAGCCTCGACCCTGAACACGGAGCATTGACTCTGAACACTGAGCCTAGACACTGAACACTGAGCCTCGACACTGAACACTGAGCCTGGACACTGAACACTGAGCCTAGACACTGAACACTGAGCTTCGACCCTGAACACTGAGCTTCGACCCTGAACACTGAGCCGAGACCTGAACACTGAGCCTAGACACTGAACACTTAGCCTAGACACTGAACACTGAGCCTCGACCCTGAACACTGAGCGTCGACACTGAACACTGAGCCTAGACCCTGGACACTGTGCCGAGACCCTGAACACTGAGCCTGGATACTGAAAACTGAGCCGAAATACTGAACACTGAGCCGAGACACTGAACACTGAACCTAGACCCTAAACACTGAGCCTAGACCCTGAACACTGAGCCTAGACACTTAACACTGCACCTAGACTCTGAACACTGAGCCTGGACCTGAACACTGAAACTAGACTCTCAACACTGAGTCTAGACCCTGAAAACTGAGCCTAGATCCTGAACACTGAGCCTTGACACTGAAAACTGAGCCTCGACCCAGAACACTGAGCCTAGACACTGATCACTGAGCCTTGACACTGAACACTGAGCCTTGACACTGAACACTGATTCTCGACCCTGAACACTGAGCCTAGACACTGAACACTGAGCCTTGACCCTGAACACTGAGCCTAGTCCCTGAATACTGAGCCTGGACGCAGAACACTGAGCCTAGATCCTGAATACATTCGCCCAGATCCTGAACACTGGGCCTAGACACTGAACACTGAGCCTTGACATTGAACACTGAGCCTTGACACTGAACACTGATCCTCGACCCTGAACACTGAGCCGAGACACTGAACACTGAACCTAGACCCTAAACACTGAGCCTAGACCCTGAACACTGAGCCTAGACACTTAACACTGCACCTAGACACTGAACACTGAGTCTGGATACTGAACACTGAACCTAGACCCTGAAAACTGAGCCTTGACCCTGAACACTGAGCCTAGACCCTGAATATAGAGCCTGGACCCAGAACACTGAGCCTAGATCCTGAATACATTCGTCCAGAGCCTGAACACTGAGCCTCGACCCTGAACACTGAGCCTAGACACTGAGCATTGATCCTCGACCCTGAACAATGAGCCTGGACGCTGAGCACTGAGCCTAGACCCTGGACACTGTGCCGAGACTCTGAACACTGAGCCTGGATACTGAAAACTGAGCCGAAATACTGAAAACTGAGCCGAGACACTGAACACTGAACCTAGACCCTAAACACTGAGCCTAGACCCTGAACACTGAGCCTAGACACTTAACACTGAGCCTTGACACTGAACACTGAGCCTTGACACTGAACACTGATTCTCGACCCTGAACACTGAGCCTAGACACTGAACACTGAGCCTTGACCCTGAACACGGAGCCTAGTCCCTGAATACTGAGCCTGGACGCAGAACACTGAGCCTAGACGGTGAACATTGAGCCTCAACCCTGAACACTGAGCCCAGATACTGAACACTGAGCCTGGACCTGAACACTGAAACTAGACTCTCAACACTGAGCCTAGACCCTGAAAACTGAGCCTAGATCCAGAACACTGAGCCTTGACACTGAAAACTGAGCCTCGACCCAGAACACTGAGCCTAGACACTGATCACTGAGCCTTGACACTGAACACTGAGCGTAGACCCTGAACACTGAGCCTAGACACTTAACACTGCACCTAGACACTGAACACTGAGCCTGGATACGGAAAACTTAACCTAGACCCTGAACACTGAGCCTTGACACTGAACACTGAGCCTAGTCCCTGAATATAGAGCCTGGACCCAGAACACTGAGCCTCGACCCTGAACACTGAGCCTCAACCCTGAACACTGAGCCCAGATACTGAACACTGAGCCTGGAACTGAACACTGAGACTAGACTCTCAACACTGAGCCTAGACCCTGAAAAGTGAGCCTAGATCCTGAACACTGAGCCAAGACACTGAAAACTGAGCCTAGATTTTGAACACTGAGCCTCGACCCTGAACACTGAGCCTAGACACTGAGCATTGATCCTCGACCCTGAACAATGAGCCTGGACGCTGAGCACTGAGCCTAGACCCTGGACACTGTGCCGAGACCCTGAACACTGAGCCTGGATACTGAAAACTGAGCCGAAATACTGAACACTGAGCCGAGACACTGAACACTGAACCTAGACCCTAAACACTGAGCCTCGCCCCTGAACACTGAGCCTAGACACTTAACACTGCACCTAGACTCTGAACATTGAGCCTGGATACTGAACACTGAACCTAGACCCTGAACACTGAGCCTTGACCCTGAACACTGAGCCTAGACACTGAACACGGAGCCTAGACTCTGAACATTGAGCCTCAACCCTGAACACTGAGACCAGATACTGAACACTGAGCCTGGAACTGAACACTGAGACTAGACTCTCAACACTGAGCCTAGACCCTGAAAACTGAGCCAAGATCCTGAACACTGAGCCTTGACAATGAAAACTGAGCCTCGACCCAGAACACTGAGCCTAGACACTGATCACTGAGGCTTGACACTGAACACTGAGCCTTGACACTGAACACTGATCCTCGACCCTGAACACTGAGCCTAGACACTGAGCACTGAGCCTTGACCCTGAACACTGAGCCTCGACCCTAAAGACTGAGCCTGGACGCAGAACACTGAGCCTAGATCCTGAATACATTCGCCCAGATCCTGAACACTGGGCCTAGACACTGAACACTGAGCCTTGACACTGAACACTGAGCCTTGACACTGAACACTGAGCCTTGACACTGAACACTGATCCTCGACCCTGAACACTGAGCCGAGACACTGAACACTGAACCTAGACCCTAAACACTGAGCCTAGACCCTGAACACTGAGCCTAGACACTTAACACTGCATCTAGACTCTGAACACTGAGCCTGGATACGGAAAACTTAACCTAGACCCTGAACACTGAGCCTTGACCCTGAACACTGAGCCTAGTCCCTGAATATAGAGCCTGGACCCAGAACACTGAGCCTAAATCCTGAATACATTCGCCCAGAGCCTGAACACTGAGCCTCGACCCTGAACACTGAGCCTCAACCCTGAACACTGTGCCCAGATACTAAACACTGAGCCTGGAACTGAACACTGAGACTAGACTCTCAACACTGAGCCTAGACCCTGAAAACTGAGCCTAGATCCTGAACACTGAGCCTTGACACTGAAAACTGAGCCTCGACCCAGAACACTGAGCCTAGACACTGATCACTGAGCCTTGACACTGAACACTGAGCCTTGACACTGAACACTGAACCTAGACCCTGAACACTGAGCCTGGACCCTGAACACTGAGCCTTGACCCTGTACACTGAGACTCGACCATGAAAACTGAGCCTGGACCCTGAACACTGAGCCTGGACCCTGAATACTGAGCCTAGATCCTGAACACTGCGCCTAGATGCTGAACACTGAGCCTTGACACTGAAAACTGAGCCTCGACCCTGAACACTGAACCTCGACCCTGAACACTGAGCCCAGACACTGAACACTGAGCCTAGACCCTGAACACTGAGCCGAGACACTGAACACTGAGCCTAGACCCTGAACACTGAGCCTAGACCCTGAACTCTGAGCAGAGACACTGAACACTGAACCTCGACTCAGAACACTGAGCCTAGACACTGAACACTGAGCTTCGACCCTGAACACTGAGCCGAGACTCTGAACACTGAGCCTAGACACTGAACACTGAGCCTCGACACTGAACACTGAGCCTAGACCCTGAACACTGAGCCTGGACACTGAACACTGAGCTTCGACACTGAACACTGAGCCTGGACACTGAACACTGAGCCTAGACACTGAACACTGAGCTTCGACCCTGAACACTGAGCTTCGACCCTGAACACTGAGCTGAGACCTGAACACTGAGCCTAGACACTGAACACTGAGCCTAGACCCTGAACACTGAGCCTCGACACTGAACACTGAGCCTAGACCCTGGACACTGTGACAAGACCCTGAACACTGAGCCTGGATACTGAAAACTGAGCCGAAATACTGAACACTGAGCCGAGACACTGAACACTGAACCTAGACCCTAAACACTGAGCCTAGACCCTGAACACTGAGCCTAGACACTTAACACTGCACCTAGACTCTGAACACTGAACCTGGACCTGAACACTAAGACTAGACTCTCAACACTGAGTCTGGACCCTGAAAACTGAGCCTAGATCCTGAACACTGAGCCTTGACACTGAAAACTGAGCCACGACCCAGAACACTGAGCCTAGACACTGATCACTGAGCCTTGACACTGAACACTGAGCCTTGACACTGAACACTGATCCTCGACCCTGAACACTGAGCCTAGACACTGAACACTGAGCCTTGACCCTGAACACTGAGCCTAGTCCCTGAATACTGAGCCTGGACGCAGAACACTGAGCCTAGATCCTGAATACATTCGCCCAGAGACTGAACACTGGGCCTAAACACTGAACACTGAGCCTTGACACTGAACACTGAGCCTTGACACTAAACACTGATCCTCGACCCTGAACACTGAGCCGAGACACTGAACACTGAACCTAGACCCTAAACACTGAGCCTAGACCCTGAACACTGAGCCTAGACACTTAACACTGCACCTAGACACTGAACACTGAGTCTGGATACTGAACACTGAACCTAGACCCTGAACACTGAGCCTTGACCCTGAACACTGAGCCTAGTCCCTGAATATAGAGCCTGGACCCAGAACACTGAGCCTAGATCCTGAATACATTCGCCCAGAGGCTGAACACTGAGCCTCGACCCTGAACACTGAGCATTGACCCTGAACACTGAGCCTAGACACTGAACACGGAGCCTAGACTCTGAACATTGAACCTCGACCCTGAACACTGAGCCCAGATACTGAACACTGAGCCTGGAACTGAACACTGAGACTAGACTCTCAACACTGAGCCTAGACCCTGAAAACTGAGCCGAGATCCTGAACACTGAGCCAAGACACTGAAAACTGCGCCTAGATTTTGAACACTGAGTCTCGACCCTGAACACTGAGCCTAGACACTGAGCATTGATCCTCGACCCTGAACAATGAGCCTGGACGCTGAGTACTGAGCCAAGACCCTGGACACTGTGCCGAGACTCTGAACACTGAGCCTGGATACTGAAAACTGAGCCGAAATACTGAACACTGAGCCGAGACACTGAACACTGAACCTAGACCCTAAACACTGAGCCTAGACCCTGAACACTGAGCCTAGACACTTAACACTGCACCTAGACTCTGAACACTGAGCCTGGATACTGAAAACTGAACCTAGACCCTGAACACTGAGCCTTGACCCTGAACACTGAGCCTCGTCCCTGAATACTGAGCCTGGACCCAGAACACTGAGCCTAGATCCTGAACACGGAGCCTAGACTCTGAACATTGAGCCTCAACCCTGAACACTGAGCCCAGATACTGAACACTGAGCCTGGACCTGAACACTGAAACTAGACTCTCAACACTGAGCCTAGACCCTGAAAACTGAGCATAGATCCTGAACACTGAGCCTTGACACTGAAAACTGAGCCTCGACCCAGAACACTGAGCCTAGACACTGATCACTGAGCCTTGACACTGAACACTGAGCCTTGACACTGAACACTGATCCTCGACCCTGAACACTGAGCCTAGACACTGTACACTGAGCCTTGACCCTGAACACTGAGCCTAGTCCCTGAATACTGAGCCTGGACGCAGAACACTGAGCCTAGATCCTGAATACATTCGCCCAGACCCTGAACACTGAGCCTAGACACTGAACACTGAGCCTTGACACTGAACACTGATCCTCGACCCTGAACACTGAGCCGAGACACTGAACACTGAACCTAGACCCTAAACACTGAGCCTAGACCCTGAACACTGAGCCTAGACACTTAACACTGCACCTCGACTCTGAACACTGAGCCTGGATACTGAACACTGAACCTAGACCCTGAACACTGAGCCTTGACCCTGAACATTGAGCCGAGTCCCTGAATATAGAGCCTGGACCCAGAACACTGAGCCGAGATCCTGAATACATTCGCCCAGAGCCTGAACACTGAGCCTCGACCCTGAACACTGAGCATTGACCCTGAACACTGAGCCTAGACACTGAACACGGAGCCTAGACTCTGAACATTGAGCCTCAACCCTGAACACTGAGCCCAGATACTGAACACTGAGCCTGGAACTGAACACTAAGACTAGACTCTCAACACTGAGCCTAGACCCTGAAAACTGAGCCTAGATCCTGAACACTGAGCCTTGACAATGAAAACTGAGCCTCGACCCAGAACACTGAGCCTAGACACTGATCACTGAGGCTTGACACTGAACACTGAGCCTTGACACTGAACACTGATCCTCGACCCTGAACACTGAGCCTAGACACTGAACACTGAGCCTTGACCCTGAACACTGAGCCTGGTCTCTGAATACTGAGCCTGGACGCAGAACACTGAGCCTAGATCCTGAATACATTAGCCCAGATCCTGAACACTGGGCCTAGACACTGAACACTGAGCCTTGACACTGAACACTGAGCCTTGACACTGAACACTGAGCCTTGACACTGAACACTGATCCTCGACCCTGAACACTGAGCCGAGACACTGAACACTGAACCTAGACCCTAAACACTGAGCCTAGACCCTGAACACTGAGCCTAGATACTTAACACTGCACCTAGACTCTGAACACTGAGCCTGGATACTGAACACTGAACCTAGACCCTGAACACTGAGCCTTGACCCTGAACACTGAGCCTAGTCCCTGAATATAGAGCCTGGACCCAGAACACTGAGCCTAGATCCTGAATACATTCGCCCAGAGCCTGAACACTGAGCCTCGACCCTGAACACTGAGCATTGACCCTGAACACTGAGCCTAGACACTGAACACGGAGCCGAGACTCTGAACATTGAGCCTCAACCCTGAACACTGAGCCCAGATACTGAACACTGAGCCTGGACCTGAACACTGAAACTAGACTCTCAACACTGAGCCTAGACCCTGAAAACTGAGCCTAGATCCTGAACACTGAGCCTTGACACTGAAAACTGAGCCTCGACCCAGAACACTGAGCCTAGACACTGATCACTGAGCCTTGACACTGAACACTGAGCCTTGACACTGAACACTGATCCTCGACCCTGAACACTGAGCCTAGACACTGTACACTGAGCCTTGACCCTGAACACTGAGCCTAGTCCCTGAATACTGAGCCTGGACGCAGAACACTGAGCCTAGATCCTGAATACATTCGCCCAGACCCTGAACACTGAGCCTAGACACTGAACACTGAGCCTTGACACTGAACACTGATCCTCGACCCTGAACACTGAGCCGAGACATTGAACACTGAATCTAGACCCTAAACACTGAGCCTAGACCCTGAACACTGAGCCTAGACACTTAACACTGCACCTAGACTCTGAACACTGAGCCTGGATACTGAACACTGAACCTAGACCCTGAACACTGAGCCTTGACCCTGAACACTGAGCCTTGTCCCTGAATTTAGAGCCTGGACCCAGAACACTGAGCCTAGATCCAGAATACATTCGCCCAGAGCCTGAACACTGAGCCTCGACCCTGAACACTGAGCATTGACCCTGAACACTGAGCCTAGACACTGAACACGGAGCCTAGACTCTGAACATTGAGCCTCAACCCTGAACACTGAGCCCAGATACTGAACACTGAGCCTGGAACTGAACACTGAGACTAGACTCTCAACACTGAGCCTAGACCCTGAAAACTGAGCCTAGATCCTGAACACTGAGCCTTGACAATGAAAACTGAGCCTCGACCCAGAACACTGAGCCTAGACACTGATCACTGAGGCTTGACACTGAACACTGAGCCTTGACACTGAACACTGATCCTCGACCCTGAACACTGAGCCTAGACACTGAACACTGAGCCTTGACCCTGAACACTGAGCCTAGTCCCTGAATACTGAGCCTGGACGCAGAACACTGAGCCTAGATCCTGAATACATTCGCCCAGAGCCTGAACACTGGGCCTAGACACTGTACACTGAGCCTTGACACTGAACACTGAGCCTTGAAAACTGAACACTGATCCTCGACCCTGAACACTGAGCCGAGACACTGAACACTGAACCTAGACCCTAAACACTGAGCCTAGACCCTGAACACTGAGCCTAGACACTTAACACTGCACCTAGACTCTGAACACTGAGCCTGGATACTGAACACTGAACCTAGACCCTGAACACTGAGCCTTGACCCTGAACACTGAGCCTAGTCCCTGAATACTGAGCCTGGACCCAGAACACTGAGCCTAGATCCTGAACACGGAGCCTAGACTCTGAACATTGAGCCTCAACCCTGAACACTGAGCCCAGATACTGAACACTGAGCCTTGACCTGAACACTGAAACTAGACTCTCAACACTGAGCCTCGACCCTGAAAACTGAGCCTAGATCCTGAACACTGAGCCTTGACACTGAAAACTGAGCCTCGACCCAGAACACTGAGCCTAGACACTGATCACTGAGCCTTGACACTGAACACTGAGCCTTGACACTGAACACTGATCCTCGACCCTGAACACTGAGCCTAGACACAGTACACTGAGCCTTGACCCTGAACACTGAGCCTAGTCCCTGAATACTGAGCCTGGACGCAGAACACTGAGCCTAGATCCTGAATACATTCGCCCAGACCCTGAACACTGAGCCTAGACACTGAACACTGAGCCTTGACACTGAACACTGATCCTCGACCCTGAACACTGAGCCGAGACATTGAACACTGAACCTAGACCCTAAACACTGAGCCTAGACCCTGAACACTGAGCCTAGACACTTAACACTGCACCTAGACTCTGAACACTGAGCCTGGATACTGAACACTGAACCTAGACCCTGAACACTGAGCCTTGACCCTGAACACTGAGCCTAGTCCCTGAATATAGAGCCTGGACCCAGAACACTGAGCCTAGATCCTGAATACATTCGCCCAGAGCCTGAACACTGAGCCTCGACCCTGAACACTGAGCATTGACCCTGAACACTGAGCCTAGACACTGAACACGGAGCCGAGACTCTGAACATTGAGCCTCAACCCTGAACACTGAGCCCAGATACTGAACACTGAGGCTGGAACTGAACACTGAGACTAGACTCTCAACACTGAGCCTAGACCCTGAAAACTGAGCCTAGATCCTGAACACTGAGCCTTGACAATGAAAACTGAGCCTCGACCCAGAACACTGAGCCTAGACACTGATCACTGAGGCTTGACACTGAACACTGAGCCTTGACACTGAACACTGATCCTCGACCCTGAACACTGAGCCTAGACACTGAACACTGAGCCTTGACCCTGAACACTGAGCCTAGTCCCTGAATACTGAGCCTGGACGCAGAACACTGAGCCTAGATCCTGAATACATTCGCCCAGATCCTGAACACTGGGCCTAGACACTGAACACTGAGCCTTGACACTGAACACTGAGTCTTGACACTGAACACTGAGCCTTGACACTGAACACTGATCCTCGATCCTGAACACTGAGCCGAGACACTGAACACTGAACCTAGACCCTAAACACTGAGCCTAGACCCTGAACACTGAGCCTAGATACTTAACACTGCACCTAGACTCTGAACACTGAGCCTGGATACTGAACACTGAACCTAGACCCTGAACACTGAGCCTTGACCCTGAACACTGAGCCTAGTCCCTGAATATAGAGCCTGGACCCAGAACACTGAGCCTAGATCCTGAATACATTCGCCCAGAGCCTGAACACTGAGCCTCGAACCTGAACACTGAGCATTGACCCTGAACACTGAGCCTAGACACTGAACACGGAGCCTAGACTCTGAACATTGAGCCTCAACCCTGAACACTGAGCCGAGACACTGAACACTGATCCTAGGTCCTGAACTCTGCGCCGAGACCCTGAACACTGAGCCTCGACCCTGAACACGGAGCATTGACTCTGAACACTGAGCCGAGACACTGAACACTGAGCCTCGACACGGAACACTGAGCCTAGACCCTGAACACTGAGCCTGGACACTGATCACTGAGCTTCGACACTGAACACTGAGCCTGGACACTGAACACTGAGCCTAGACCCTGAACACTGAGCCTCGACCCTGAACACTGAGCTTCGACACTGAACACTGAGCCTGGACACTGAACACTGAGCCTAGACACTGAACACTGAGCTTCGACCCTGAACACTGAGCTTCGACCCTGAACACTGAGCCGAGACCTGAACACTGAGCCTAGACACTGAACACTGAGCCTCGACACTGAACACTGAGCCTAGACCCTGGACACTGTGCCGAGACCCTGAACACTGAGCCTGGATACTGAAAACTGAGCCGAAATACTGAACACTGAGCCGAGATACTGAACACTGAACCTAGACCCTAAACATTGAGCCTAGACCCTGAACACTGAGCCTAGACACTTAACACTGCACCTAGACTCTGAACACTGAGCCTGGACTTGAACACTGAAACTAGACTCTCAACACTGAGTCTAGACCCTGAAAACTGAGCCTAGATCTTGAACACTGAGCCTTGACACTGAACACTGATCCTCGACCCTGAACACTGAGCCTAGACACTGAACACTGAGCCTTGACCCTGAACACTGAGCCTAGTCCCTGAATACTGAGCCTGGACGCAGAACACTGAGCCTAGATCCTGAATACATTCGCCCAGATCCTGAACACTGGGCCTAGACACTGAACACTGAGCCTTGACACTGAACACTGAGCCTTGACACTGAACACTGAGCCTTGACACTGAACACTGATCCTCGACCCTGAACACTGAGCCGAGACACTGAACACTGAACCTAGACCCTAAACACTGAGCCTAGACCCTGAACACTGAGCCTAGATACTTAACACTGCACCTAGACTCTGAACACTGAGCCTGGATACTGAACACTGAACCTAGACCCTGAACACTGAGCCTTGACCCTGAACACTGAGCCTAGTCCCTGAATATAGAGCCTGGATCCAGAACACTGAGCCTAGATCCTGAATACATTCGCCCAGAGCCTGAACACTGAGCCTCGACCCTGAACACTGAGCATTGACCCTGAACACTGAGCCTAGACACTGAACACGGAGCCTAGACTCTGAACATTGAGCCTCAACCCTGAACACTGAGCCGAGACACTGAACACTGATCCTAGGTCCTGAACTCTGCGCCGAGACCCTGAACACTGAGCCTCGACCCTGAACACGGAGCATTGACTCTGAACACTGAGCCGAGACACTGAACACTGAGCCTCGACACGGAACACTGAGCCTAGACCCTGAACACTGAGCCTGGACACTGAACACTGAGCTTCGACACTGAACACTGAGCCTGGACACTGAACACTGAGCCTAGAAACTGAACACTGAGCTTCGACCCTGAACACTAAGCTTCGACCCTGAACACTGAGCCGAGACCTGAACACTGAGCCTAGACACTGAACACTGAGCCTCGACACTGAACACTGAGCCTAGACCCTGGACACTGTGCCGAGACCCTGAACACTGAGCCTGGATACTGAAAACTGAGCCGAAATACTGAACACTGAGCCGAGACACTGAACCTAGACCCTAAACATTGAGCCTAGACCCTGAACACTGAGCCTAGACACTTAACACTGCACCTAGACTCTGAACACTGAGCCTGGACCTGAACACTGAAACTAGACTCTCAACACTGAGTCTAGACCCTGAAAACTGAGCCTAGATCCTGAACACTGAGCCTTGACAATGAAAACTGAGCCTCGACCCAGAACACTGAGCCTAGACACTGATCACTGAGCCTTGACACTGAACACTGAGCCTTGACACTGAACACTGATCCTCGACCCTGAACACTGAGCCTAGACACTGAACACTGAGCCATGACCCTGAACACTGAGCCTAGTCCCTGAATACTGAGCCTGGACGCAGAACACTGAGCCTAGATCCTGAATACATTCGCCCAGAGCCTGAACACTGGGCCTAGACACTGTACACTGAGCCTTGACACTGAACACTGAGCCTTGAAAACTGAACACTGATCCTCGACCCTGAACACTGAGCCGAGACACTGAACACTGAACCTAGACCCTAAACACTGAGCCTAGACCCTGAACACTGAGCCTAGACACTTAACACTGCACCTAGACTCTGAACACTGAGCCTGGATACTGAACACTGAACCTAGACCCTGAACACTGAGCCTTGACCCTGAACACTGAGCCTAGTCCCTGAATACTGAGCCTGGACCCAGAACACTGAGCCTAGATCCTGAACACGGAGCCTAGACTCTGAACATTGAGCCTCAACCCTGAACACTGAGCCCAGATACTGAACACTGAGCCTGGACCTGAACACTGAAACTAGACTCTCAACACTGAGCCTAGACCCTGAAAACTGAGCCTAGATCCTGAACACTGAGCCTTGACACTGAAAACTGAGCCTCGACCCAGAACACTGAGCCTAGACACTGAACACTGAGCCTAGACCCTGAACACTGAGCCTCGACCCTGAACACTGAGCCTCGACCCTGAACACTGAGCCTCGACCTTGAACACTGAGCCTAGACACTGAACACTGAGCCTAGACACTGAACACTAAGCCATGACACTGAAAACTGAGCCGAGACACTGAAAACAGAGCCTAGATACTTAACACTGAGCCTCGACCCTGAACACTGGAGTTTAGATACTGAACACTGAGCCCATACCCTGAAAACTGAGCCGAGACGCTGAACACTGAGCCTAGACCCTGAACTCTGAGCAGAGACACTGAACACTGAGCCTCGACCCTGAACACTGAGCTTTGACACTGAAAACTGAGCCGAGACCATGAACACTGAGCCGAGACACTGAACACTGAACCTAGACCCTGAATACTGAGCCTGGACCCAGAACACTGAGCCTTGACCCTGAACAAAGAGCCGAGACCATGAAAACTGAGCCTAGACCCTGAACATTGTGCCTGGACCCTGAAAACTGAGCCTAGACCCTGAACACTAAGCCTTGACACTGAACACTGAGCCCAGACCCTGAAAACTGAGCCGAGACGCTGAACACTGAGCCTAGACCCTGAACTCTGAGCAGAGACACTGAACACTGAGCCTCGACCCTGAACACTGAGCCTAGATACTGACAACTGAGCCTAGATTTTGAACACTGAGCCTCGACCCTGAATACTGAGCCGAGACCATGAACACTGAGCCGAGACACTGAACATAGACCCTGAATACTGAGCCTGGACCCAGAACACTGAGCCTTGACCCTGAACACAGAGCCTAGACCATGAAAACCGAGCCTAGACCCTGAACACTGTGCCTGGACCCTGAAAACTGAGCGTAGACCCTGAACACTGCGCCTAGATGCTGAACACTGAGCCTTGACACTGAAAATTGAGCCTCGACCCTGAACATTGAGCCTCGACCCTGAACACTGAGCCTAGACCCTGAACTCTGAGCAGAGACACTGAACACTGAGCCTCGACCCTGAACACTGAGCCTAGACCCTGAACACTGGGCCTGGACACTGAACACTGAGCCTCGACCCTGAAGACTGAGCCTAGACACTGAACACTGAACCTGGTCCCTGAACACTGAGCCTGGACCCTGAACACTGAGCCTGGACCCAGAACACTGATCCTAGATCCTGAACACTGCGCCGTGACCCTGAACACTGAGCCTAGACACTGAACACTGAGCCTAGAAACTGAACACTGAGCTTCGACCCTGAACACTGAGCTTCGACCCTGAACACTGAGCCGAGACCTGAACACTGAGCCTAGACACTGAACACTGAGCCTCGACACTGAACACTGAGCCTAGACCCTGGACACTGTGCCGAGACCCTGAACACTGAGCCTGGATACTGAAAACTGAGCCGAAATACTGAACACTGAGCCGAGACACTGAACCTAGACCCTAAACATTGAGCCTAGACCCTGAACACTGAGCCTAGACACTTAACACTGCACCTAGACTCTGAACACTGAGCCTGGACCTGAACACTGAAACTAGACTCTCAACACTGAGTCTCGACCCTGAAAACTGAGCCTAGATCCTGAACACTGAGCCTTGACAATGAAAACTGAGCCTCGACCCAGAACACTGAGCCTAGACACTGATCACTGAGCCTTGACACTGAACACTGAGCCTTGACACTGAACACTGATCCTCGACCCTGAACACTGAGCCTAGACACTGAACACTGAGCCATGACCCTGAACACTGAGCCTAGTCCCTGAATACTGAGCCTGGACGCAGAACACTGAGCCTAGATCCTGAATACATTCGCCCAGAGCCTGAACACTGGGCCTAGACACTGTACACTGAGCCTTGACACTGAACACTGAGCCTTGAAAACTGAACACTGATCCTCGACCCTGAACACTGAGCCGAGACACTGAACACTGAACCTAGACCCTAAACACTGAGCCTAGACCCTGAACACTGAGCCTAGACACTTAACACTGCACCTAGACTCTGAACACTGAGCCTGGATACTGAACACTGAACCTAGACCCTGAACACTGAGCCTTGACCCTGAACACTGAGCCTAGTCCCTGAATACTGAGCCTGGACCCAGAACACTGAGCCGAGATCCTGAACACGGAGCCTAGACTCTGAACATTGAGCCTCAACCCTGAACACTGAGCCCAGATACTGAACACTGAGCCTGGACCTGAACACTGAAACTAGACTCTCAACACTGAGCCTAGACCCTGAAAACTGAGCCTAGATCCTGAACACTGAGCCTTGACACTGAAAACTGAGCCTCGACCCAGAACACTGAGCCTAGACACTGAACACTGAGCCTAGACCCTGAACACTGAGCCTCGACCCTGAACACTGAGCCTCGACCCTGAACACTGAGCCTCGACCTTGAACACTGAGCCTAGACACTGAACACTGAGCCTAGACACTGAACACTAAGCCATGACACTGAAAACTGAGCCGAGACACTGAAAACAGAGCCTAGATACTTAACACTGAGCCTCGACCCTGAACACTGGAGTTTAGATACTGAACACTGAGCCCAGACCCTGAAAACTGAGCCGAGACGCTGAACACTGAGCCTAGACCCTGAACTCTGAGCAGAGACACTGAACACTGAGCCTCGACCCTGAACACTGAGCTTTGACACTGAAAACTGAGCCGAGATCATGAACACTGAGCCGAGACACTGAACACTGAACCTAGACCCTGAATACTGAGCCTGGACCCAGAACACTGAGCCTTGACCCTGAACAAAGAGCCGAGACCATGAAAACTGAGCCTAGACCCTGAACACTGTGCCTGGACCCTGAAAACTGAGCCTAGACCCTGAACACTAAGCCTTGACACTGAACACTGAGCCCA
Source organism: Pristiophorus japonicus (assembly GCF_044704955.1). Lineage (NCBI taxonomy): Eukaryota > Metazoa > Chordata > Chondrichthyes > Pristiophoridae > Pristiophorus > Pristiophorus japonicus. The sequence goes on from NC_091981.1 coordinate 69,800,551, forward strand.
GACCCTGAAAACTGAGCCGAGACGCTGAACACTGAGCCTAGACCCTGAACTCTGAGCAGAGACACTGAACACTGAGCCTCGACCCTGAACACTGAGCCTAGATACTGAAAACTGAGCCTAGATTTTGAACACTGAGCCTCGACCCTGAATACTGAGCCGAGACCATGAACACTGAGCCGAGACACTGAACATAGACCCTGAATACTGAGCCTGGACCCAGAACACTGAGCCTTGACCCTGAACACAGAGCCTAGACCATGAAAACCGAGCCTAGACCCTGAACACTGTGCCTGGACCCTGAAAACTGAGCGTAGACCCTGAACACTGTGCCTAGATGCTGAACACTGAGCCTTGACACTGAAAACTGAGCCTCGACCCTGAACATTGAGCCTCGACCCTGAACACTGAGCCTAGACCCTGAACTCTGAGCAGAGACACTGAACACTGAGCCTCGACCCTGAACACTGAGCCTAGACCCTGAACACTGGGCCTGGACACTGAACACTGAGCCTCGACCCTGAAGACTGAGCCGAGACACTGAACACTGAACCTGGTCCCTGAACACTGAGCCTGGACCCTGAACACTGAGCCTGGACCCAGAACACTGATCCTAGATCCTGAACACTGCGCCGTGACCCTGAACACTGAGCCTAGACACTGAACACTGAGCTTCGACCCTGAACACTGAGCATAGACACTGAACACTGAGCCTCGACCCTGAACACTGAGCCAAGACCTGAACACTGAGCCGAGACCCTGAACACTGGGCCTAGACACTGAACACTGAGCCTAGACCCTGAACTCTGAGCAGAGACACTGAACACTGAGCCTCGACCCTGAACACTGAGCCTAGACCCTGAACACTGGGCCTGGACACTGAACACTGAGCCTCGACCCTGAAGACTGAGCCTAGACACTGAACACTGAACCTGGTCCCTGAACACTGAGCCTGGACCCTGAACACTGAGCCTGGACCCAGAACACTGATCCTAGATCCTGAACACTGCGCCGTGACCCTGAACACTGAGCCTAGACACTGAACACTGAGCCTAGAAACTGAACACTGAGCTTCGACCCTGAACACTGAGCTTCGACCCTGAACACTGAGCCGAGACCTGAACACTGAGCCTAGACACTGAACACTGAGCCTCGACACTGAACACTGAGCCTAGACCCTGGACACTGTGCCGAGACCCTGAACACTGAGCCTGGATACTGAAAACTGAGCCGAAATACTGAACACTGAGCCGAGACACTGAACCTAGACCCTAAACATTGAGCCTAGACCCTGAACACTGAGCCTAGACACTTAACACTGCACCTAGACTCTGAACACTGAGCCTGGACCTGAACACTGAAACTAGACTCTCAACACTGAGTCTCGACCCTGAAAACTGAGCCTAGACCCTGAACACTGTGCCTGGACCCTGAAAACTGAGCCTAGACCCTGAACACTAAGCCTTGACACTGAACACTGAGCCCAGACCCTGAAAACTGAGCCGAGACGCTGAACACTGAGCCTAGACCCTGAACTCTGAGCAGAGACACTGAACACTGAGCCTCGACCCTGAACACTGAGCCTAGATACTGACAACTGAGCCTAGATTTTGAACACTGAGCCTCGACCCTGAATACTGAGCCGAGACCATGAACACTGAGCCGAGACACTGAACATAGACCCTGAATACTGAGCCTGGACCCAGAACACTGAGCCTTGACCCTGAACACAGAGCCTAGACCATGAAAACCGAGCCTAGACCCTGAACACTGTGCCTGGACCCTGAAAACTGAGCGTAGACCCTGAACACTGCGCCTAGATGCTGAACACTGAGCCTTGACACTGAAAATTGAGCCTCGACCCTGAACATTGAGCCTCGACCCTGAACACTGAGCCTAGACCCTGAACTCTGAGCAGAGACACTGAACACTGAGCCTCGACCCTGAACACTGAGCCTAGACCCTGAACACTGGGCCTGGACACTGAACACTGAGCCTCGACCCTGAAGACTGAGCCTAGACACTGAACACTGAACCTGGTCCCTGAACACTGAGCCTGGACCCTGAACACTGAGCCTGGACCCAGAACACTGATCCTAGATCCTGAACACTGCGCCGTGACCCTGAACACTGAGCCTAGACACTGAACACTGAGCCTAGAAACTGAACACTGAGCTTCGACCCTGAACACTGAGCTTCGACCCTGAACACTGAGCCGAGACCTGAACACTGAGCCTAGACACTGAACACTGAGCCTCGACACTGAACACTGAGCCTAGACCCTGGACACTGTGCCGAGACCCTGAACACTGAGCCTGGATACTGAAAACTGAGCCGAAATACTGAACACTGAGCCGAGACACTGAACCTAGACCCTAAACATTGAGCCTAGACCCTGAACACTGAGCCTAGACACTTAACACTGCACCTAGACTCTGAACACTGAGCCTGGACCTGAACACTGAAACTAGACTCTCAACACTGAGTCTCGACCCTGAAAACTGAGCCTAGATCCTGAACACTGAGCCTTGACAATGAAAACTGAGCCTCGACCCAGAACACTGAGCCTAGACACTGATCACTGAGCCTTGACACTGAACACTGAGCCTTGACACTGAACACTGATCCTCGACCCTGAACACTGAGCCTAGACACTGAACACTGAGCCATGACCCTGAACACTGAGCCTAGTCCCTGAATACTGAGCCTGGACGCAGAACACTGAGCCTAGATCCTGAATACATTCGCCCAGAGCCTGAACACTGGGCCTAGACACTGTACACTGAGCCTTGACACTGAACACTGAGCCTTGAAAACTGAACACTGATCCTCGACCCTGAACACTGAGCCGAGACACTGAACACTGAACCTAGACCCTAAACACTGAGCCTAGACCCTGAACACTGAGCCTAGACACTTAACACTGCACCTAGACTCTGAACACTGAGCCTGGATACTGAACACTGAACCTAGACCCTGAACACTGAGCCTTGACCCTGAACACTGAGCCTAGTCCCTGAATACTGAGCCTGGACCCAGAACACTGAGCCGAGATCCTGAACACGGAGCCTAGACTCTGAACATTGAGCCTCAACCCTGAACACTGAGCCCAGATACTGAACACTGAGCCTGGACCTGAACACTGAAACTAGACTCTCAACACTGAGCCTAGACCCTGAAAACTGAGCCTAGATCCTGAACACTGAGCCTTGACACTGAAAACTGAGCCTCGACCCAGAACACTGAGCCTAGACACTGAACACTGAGCCTAGACCCTGAACACTGAGCCTCGACCCTGAACACTGAGCCTCGACCCTGAACACTGAGCCTCGACCTTGAACACTGAGCCTAGACACTGAACACTGAGCCTAGACACTGAACACTAAGCCATGACACTGAAAACTGAGCCGAGACACTGAAAACAGAGCCTAGATACTTAACACTGAGCCTCGACCCTGAACACTGGAGTTTAGATACTGAACACTGAGCCCAGACCCTGAAAACTGAGCCGAGACGCTGAACACTGAGCCTAGACCCTGAACTCTGAGCAGAGACACTGAACACTGAGCCTCGACCCTGAACACTGAGCTTTGACACTGAAAACTGAGCCGAGATCATGAACACTGAGCCGAGACACTGAACACTGAACCTAGACCCTGAATACTGAGCCTGGACCCAGAACACTGAGCCTTGACCCTGAACAAAGAGCCGAGACCATGAAAACTGAGCCTAGACCCTGAACACTGTGCCTGGACCCTGAAAACTGAGCCTAGACCCTGAACACTAAGCCTTGACACTGAACACTGAGCCCAGACCCTGAAAACTGAGCCGAGACGCTGAACACTGAGCCTAGACCCTGAACTCTGAGCAGAGACACTGAACACTGAGCCTCGACCCTGAACACTGAGCCTAGATACTGAAAACTGAGCCTAGATTTTGAACACTGAGCCTCGACCCTGAATACTGAGCCGAGACCATGAACACTGAGCCGAGACACTGAACATAGACCCTGAATACTGAGCCTGGACCCAGAACACTGAGCCTTGACCCTGAACACAGAGCCTAGACCATGAAAACCGAGCCTAGACCCTGAACACTGTGCCTGGACCCTGAAAACTGAGCGTAGACCCTGAACACTGTGCCTAGATGCTGAACACTGAGCCTTGACACTGAAAACTGAGCCTCGACCCTGAACATTGAGCCTCGACCCTGAACACTGAGCCTAGACCCTGAACTCTGAGCAGAGACACTGAACACTGAGCCTCGACCCTGAACACTGAGCCTAGACCCTGAACACTGGGCCTGGACACTGAACACTGAGCCTCGACCCTGAAGACTGAGCCGAGACACTGAACACTGAACCTGGTCCCTGAACACTGAGCCTGGACCCTGAACACTGAGCCTGGACCCAGAACACTGATCCTAGATCCTGAACACTGCGCCGTGACCCTGAACACTGAGCCTAGACACTGAACACTGAGCTTCGACCCTGAACACTGAGCATAGACACTGAACACTGAGCCTCGACCCTGAACACTGAGCCAAGACCTGAACACTGAGCCGAGACCCTGAACACTGGGCCTAGACACTGAACACTGAGCCTCGACCCTGAACACTGAGCCTAGACCCTGAACACTGAGCCTAGACGCTGAACACTGAACCACTGACACTGAAAACTGAGCCTCGACCCTGAACACTGAGCCTAGACACTGATCACTGAGCCTTGACACTGAACACTGAGCCTTGACACTGAACACTGAGCCGAGACACTGAACACTGAGCGTCGACCCTGAACACTGAGCCTCGACGCTGAACACTGAACATTGACTCTGAACACTGAGCCTAGACACTGAACACTGAGCCTCGACCCTGAACACTGAGCCTAGACACTGAACACTGAGCTTCGACACTGAACACTGAGCGTCGACCCTGAACACTAAGCCTTGACACTGAAAACTGAGCCGGGACACTGAAAACTGAGCCGAGATACTGAAAACTGAGCCTCGACCCTGAACACTGGAATCTAGACACTGAACACTGAGCCTGGACCCTGAACACTGAGCCTGGACCCTGAACACTGAGTCAAGAGACTGAAAACTGAGCCTAGATTTTGAACACTGAGCCTCGACACTGAATACTGAGCCGAGACCATGAACACTGAGCCGAGACACTGAACACTGAACCTAGACCCTGAACACTGAGCCTGGACCATGAACACTGAGCCTTGACCCTGAACACTGAGCCTCGACCATGAACACTGAGCATGGACCCTGAACACTGAGCCTCAACCCTGAAAACTGAGTCTAGATACTGAACACTGAGCCTAGACCCTGAATACTGAGCCTCGACCCTGAACACTGAGCCAAGACACTGAAAACTGAGCCTAGATTTTGAACACTGAGCCTCGACCCTGAATACTGAGCCGAGACCATGAACACTGAGCCGAGACACTGAACACTGAACCTAGACACTGAATACTGAGCCTTGACCCTGAACACTGAGCCTTGACCCTGAACACTAAGCCTAGACCATGAAAACTGAGCCTAGACCCTGAACACTGAGCCTAGACCCTGAACATTGAGCCTCGACCCTGAACACTGAGCATTGACTCTGAACACTGAGCCTAGACCCTGAACACTGAGCCTCGACCCTGAACACTGAGCCTCGACCCTGAACACTGAGCCTCGACCTTGAACACTGAGCCTAGACACTGAACACTGAGCCTAGACACTGAACACTAAGCCTTGACACTGAAAACTGAGCCGAGACACTGAAAACAGAGCCTAGATACTTAACACTGAGCCTCGACCCTGAACACTGGAGTTTAGATACTGAACACTGAGCCCAGACCCTGAAAACTGAGCCTCGACCCTGAACACTGAGCCTCGACCTTGAACACTGAGCCTAGACACTGAACACTGAGCCTAGACACTGAACACTAAGCCTTGACACTGAAAACTGAGCCGAGACACTGAAAACAGAGCCTAGATACTTAACACTGAGCCTCGACCCTGAACACTGGAGTTTAGATACTGAACACTGAGCCCAGACCCTGAAAACTGAGCCGAGACGCTGAACACTGAGCCTAGACCCTGAACTCTGAGCAGAGACACTGAACACTGAGCCTCGACCCTGAACACTGAGCCTTGACACTGAAAACTGAGCCGAGACCATGAACACTGAGCCGAGACACTGAACACTGAACCTAGACCCTGAATACTGAGCCTGGACCCAGAACACTGAGCCTTGACCCTGAACACTGAGCCTCGACCTTGAACACTGAGCCTAGACACTGAACACTGAGCCTAGACACTGAACACTAAGCCTTGACACTGAAAACTGAGCCGAGACACTGAAAACAGAGCCTAGATACTTAACACTGAGCCTCGACCCTGAACACTGGAGTTTAGATACTGAACACTGAGCCCAGACCCTGAAAACTGAGCCTCGACCCTGAACACTGAGCCTCGACCTTGAACACTGAGCCTAGACACTGAACACTGAGCCTAGACACTGAACACTAAGCCTTGACACTGAAAACTGAGCCGAGACACTGAAAACAGAGCCTAGATACTTAACACTGAGCCTCGACCCTGAACACTGGAGTTTAGATACTGAACACTGAGCCCAGACCCTGAAAACTGAGCCGAGACACTGAACACTGAGCCTAGACCCTGAACTCTGAGCAGAGACACTGAACACTGAGCCTCGACCCTGAACACTGAGCCTTGACACTGAAAACTGAGCCGAGACCATGAACACTGAGCCGAGACACTGAACACTGAACCTAGACCCTGAATACTGAGCCTGGACCCAGAACACTGAGCCTTGACCCTGAACAAAGAGCCGAGACCATGAAAACTGAGCCTAGACCCTGAACACTGTGCCTGGACCCTGAAAACTGAGCCTAGACCCTGAACACTAAGCCTTGACACTGAACACTGAGCCCAGACCCTGAAAACTGAGCCGAGACGCTGAACACTGAGCCTAGACCCTGAACTCTGAGCAGAGACACTGAACACTGAGCCTCGACCCTGAACACTGAGCCTAGATACTGACAACTGAGCCTAGATTTTGAACACTGAGCCTCGACCCTCAATACTGAGCCGAGACCATGAACACTGAGCCGAGACACTGAACATAGACCCTGAATACTGAGCCTGGACCCAGAACACTGAGCCTTGACCCTGAACACAGAGCCTAGACCATGAAAACTGAGCCTAGACCCTGAACACTGTGCCTGGACCCTGTAAACTGAGCCTAGAACCTGAACACTGCGCCTAGATGCTGAACACTGAGCCTTGACACTGATAACTGAGCCTCGACCCTGAACATTGAGCCTCGACCCTGAACACTGAGCCTAGACCCTGAACTCTGAGCAGAGACACTGAACACTGAGCCTCGACCCTGAACACTGAGCCTAGACCCTGAACACTGGGCCTGGACACTGAACACTGAGCCTCGACCCTGAAGACTGAGCCTAGACACTGAACACTGAACCTGGTCCCTGAACACTGAGCCTGGACCCTGAACACTGAGCCTGGACCCAGAACACTGATCCTAGACCCTGAACACTGAGCCTAGACGCTGAACACTGAACCACTGACACTGAAAACTGAGCCTCGACCCTGAACACTGAGCCGAGACACTGATCACTGAGCCTAGATACTGAAAACTGAGCCTCGACCCTGAACACTGGAATCTAGACACTGAACACTGAGCCTGGACCCTGAACACTGAGCCTAGACCCTGAACACTGAGCCGAGACACTGAACACTGAACCTAGACCCTGAACACTGAGCCTGGACCATGAACACTGAGCCTTGACCCTGAACACTGAGCCTCGACCATGAAAACTGAGCCTAGACCCTGAACACTGAGCCTGGACCCTGAAAACTGAGCCTAGACCCTGAACACTGCGCCTAGATGATGAACACTGAGCCTTGGCACTGAAAACTGAGACTCGACGCTGAACACTGAGCCTCGACCCAGAACACTGAGCCCAGACACTGAACACTGAGCTTCGACCCTGAACACTGAGCCGAGACTCTGAACACTGAGCCTGTACCCTGAACACTGAGCCTGGACCCTGAAATCTGAGCAGAGACACTGAACACTGAGCCTCGACCGTGAACACTGAGCCTAGACACTGAACACTGAGCCTGGACACTGAACACTGAGCCTAGACACTGAACACTGAGCCTGGACACTGAACACTGAGCCTAGACCCTGAACACTGGGCCTGGACATTGAACACTGAGCATCGACCCTGAACACTGAGTCTAGACACTGAACACTGAGCCTTGACACTGAACACTGAGCCTTGACCCTGAACACTGAGCCTAGACACTGAACACTGAGCTTCGACCCTGAACACTGAGCCTCGAGGCTGAACACTGAGCCTGGACTCTGAACACCGAGCCTTGACACTGAAAACTGAGCCAAGACACTGAAAACTGAGCCTAGATACTGAACACTGAGCATCGACCCTGAACACTGGAGTCTAGACACTGAACACTGAGCTTGGATCCTGAACACTGAGCCTAGACCCTGAACACTGAGCCAAGACACTGAAAACTGAGTCTAGATTTTGAACACTGAGCCTCGATCCTGAATACTGAGCCGAGACCATGAACACTGAGCCGAGACCATGAACACTGAGCATGGACCCTGAACACTGAGCCTAGACCCTGGACACTGAGCCTAGACCCTGGACCCTGAGCCTGGACACAGAACACTGATCCTAGATCCTGAAGACTGTGCCTAGACCCTGAACACTGAGCCTAGACCCTGAACACTGCGCCTCGACCCTGAAAACTGAGCCTCGACACTGAACACTGAGCCTGGACCCTGAACACTGAGCCGACACACTGAACATTGAGCCTAGACACTGAACACTGAGCCTAGACACTGAACACTGTACCTAGGCCCTGAACACTGATGCTAGACCCTGAACACTGAGCCTTGACACTGAACACTGAGCCTTGACACTGAACACTGAGCCAAGACCCTGAACACTGAGCCTAGACACTGAACACTGAACCTTGACACTGAAAACTGAGCCAAGGCACTGAAAACTGAGCCTAGATACTGAACACTGAGAATCGACCCTGAACACTGGAGGCTAGACACTGAACACTGAGCTTGGACCCTGAACACTGAGCCTCGACCCTGAACACTGAGCCTAGACCCTGAACACTGAGCCTCGACGCTGAACACTGAGCTTCGACCCTGAACACTGAGCCTTGACACTGAAAACTGAGCCAAGGCACTGAAAACTGAGCCTAGATACTGAACACTGAGAATCGACCCTGAACACTGGAGGCTAGACACTGAACACTGCGCCTCGACCCTGAAAACTGAGCCTCGACACTGAACACTGAGCCTGGACCCTGAACACTGAGCCGACACACTGAACACTGAGCCTAGACACTGAACACTGAGCCTAGACCCTGAACACTCTACCTAGACCCTGAACATTGATGCTAGACCCTGAACACTGAGCCTAGACACTGAACAATGAGCCTAGACGCTGAACACTAAGGCTCAACCCTGAACACTGATCCTAGACCCTGAACACTGAGCGTCGACACTGCACACTGAGCCTAGACCCTGAACACTGAGCCTAGATCCTGAACACTGAGCCTAGACCCTGAACACTGAGCCTAGACACTGAACACTGCGCCTCGACACAGAAAACTGAGCCTCGACCCTGAACACTGAGCATAGACCCTGAACACTGAGCGTCGACACTGAACACTGAGCCTAGACGCTGAACACTGAGCCAAGACCCTGAACACTGAGCCTAGACACTGAACACTGAGCCTAGACCCTGAACACTGAGCCTTGACACTGATCACTGAGCCTTGACACTGAACACTGATCCTTGACACTGAACACTGAGCCTCGACCCTGAACACTGAGCCTAGACACTGAACACTGAGCCTCGACCCAGAACACTGAGCCTTGACACTGATCACTGAGCCTTGACACTGAACACTGATCCTTGACACTGAACACTGAGCCTCGACCCTGAACACTGAGCCTAGACACTGAACACTGAGCCTCGACCCAGAACACTGAGCCTAGACCCTGAACACTGAGCCTAGACCCTGAACACTGAGCCTTGACACTGATCACTGAGCCTTGACACTGAACACTGATCCTTGACACTGAACACTGAGCCTCGACCCTGAACACTGAGCCTAGACACTGAACACTGAGCCTCGACCCAGAAACTGAGCCTTGACACTGATCACTGAGCCTTGACACTGAACACTGATCCTTGACACTGAACACTGAGCCTCGACCCTGAACACTGAGCCTAGACACTGAACACTGAGCCTCGACACTGAACACTGAGCCTCGACCCTGAACACTGAGCCTAGACCCTGAACACTGAGCCAAGACACTGAAAACTGAGTCTAGATTTTGAACACTGAGCCTCGATCCTGAATACTGAGCCGAGACCATGAACACTGAGCCGAGACCATGAACACTGAGCATGGACCCTGAACACTGAGCCTCGACCCTGAAAACTGAGTCTATATACTGAACACTGAGCCTAGACCCTGAATACTGAGCCTCGACCCTGAACACTGAGCCAAGACACTGAAAACTGAGCCTAGATTTTGAACACTGAGCCTCGACCCTGAATACTGAGCCGAGACCATGAACACTGAGCCGAGACACTGAACACTGAACCTAGACACTGAATACTGAGCCTTGACCCTGAACACTGAGCCTTGACCCTGAACACTAAGCCTAGACCATGAAAACTGAGCCTAGACCCTGAACACTGAGCCTAGACCCTGAACATTGAGCCTCGACCCTGAACACTGAGCATTGACTCTGAACACTGAGCCTAGACCCTGAACACTGAGCCTCGACCCTGAACACTGAGCCTCGACCCTGAACACTGAGCCTCGACCTTGAACACTGAGCCTAGACACTGAACACTGAGCCTAGACACTGAACACTAAGCCTTGACACTGAAAACTGAGCCGAGACACTGAAAACAGAGCCTAGATGCTTAACACTGAACCTCGACCCTGAACACTGAAGTATAGATACTGAACACTGAGCCCAGACCCTGAAAACTGAGCCGAGACGCTGAACACTGAGCCTAGACCCTGAACTCTGAGCAGAGACACTGAACACTGAGCCTCGACCCTAAACACTGAGCCTTGACACTGAAAACTGAGCCGAGACCATGAACACTGAGCCGAGACACTGAACACTGAACCTAGACCCTGAATACTGAGCCTGGACCCAGAACACTGAGCCTTGACCCTGAAAAAAGAGCCGAGACCATGAAAACTGAGCCTAGACCCTGAACACTGTGCCTGGACCCTGAAAACTGAGCCTAGACCCTGAACACTAAGCCTTGACACTGAACACTGAGCCCAGACCCTGAAAACTGAGCCGAGACGCTGAACACTGAGCCTAGACACTGAACTCTGAGCAGAGACACTGAACACTGAGCCTCGACCCTGAACACTGAGCCTAGATACTGAAAACTGAGCCTAGATTTTGAACACTGAGCCTCGACCCTGAATACTGAGCCGAGACCATTAACACTGAGCCGAGACACTGAACATAGACCCTGAATACTGAGCCTGGACCCAGAACACTGAGCCTTGACCCTGAACACAGAGCCTAGACCATGAAAACTGAGCCTAGACCCTGAACACTGTGCCTGGACCCTGAAAACTGAGCCTAGACCCTGAACACTGCGCCTAGATGCTGAACACTGAGCCTTGACACTGAAAACTGAGACTCGACCCTGAACATTGAGCCTCGACCCTGAACACTGAGCCTAGACCCTGAACTCTGAGCAGAGACACTGAACACTGAGCCTCGACCCTGAACACTGAGCCTAGACCCTGAACACTGGGCCTGGACACTGAACACTGAGCCTCGACCCTGAAGACTGAGCCTAGACACTGAACACTGAACCTGGTCCCTGAACACTGCGCCGTGACCCTGAACACTGAGCCTTGACACTGAACACTGAGCTTCGACCCTGAACACTGAGCATAGACACTGAACACTGAGCCTCGACCCTGAACACTGAGCCAAGACCTGAACACTGAGCCGAGACCCTGAACACTGGGCCTAGACACTGAACACTGAGCCTCGACCCTGAACACTGAGCCTAGACCCTGAACACTGAGCCTAGACGCTGAACACTGAACCACTGACACTGAAAACTGAGCCTCGACCCTGAACACTGAGCCTAGACACTGATCACTGAGCCTCGACGCTGAACACTGAGCTTCGACCCTGAACACTGAGCCTTGACACTGAAAACTAAGCCAAGGCACTGAAAACTGAGCCTAGATACTGAACACTGAGAATCGACCCTGAACACTGGAGGCTAGACACTGAACACTGAGCTTGGACCCTGAACACTGAGCCGAGACCCTGAACACTGAGCCTAGACACTGAACACTGCGCCTCGACCCTGAAAACTGAGCCTCGACACTGAACACTGAGCCTGGACCCTGAACACTCTACCTAGACCCTGAACATTGATGCTAGACCCTGAACACTGAGCCTAGACATGAACAATGAGCCTAGACGCTGAACACTGAGGCTCAACCCTGAACACTGATCCTAGACACTGAACACTGAGCGTCGACACTGCACACTGAGCCTAGACCCTGAACACTGAGCCTAGACCCTGAACACTGAGCCTAGACACTGAATACTGCGCCTCGACACAGAAAACTGAGCCTCGACCCTGAACACTGAGCATAGACCCTGAACACTGAGCGTCGACACTGAACACTGAGCCTAGACCCTGAACACTGAGCCTAGACCCTGAACACTGAGCCTAGACCCTGAACACTGAGCCTAGACCCTGAACACTGAGCCTAGACCCTGAACACTGAGCCTTGACACTGATCACTGAGCCTTGACACTGAACACTGATCCTTGACACTGAACACTGAGCCTCGACCCTGAACACTGAGCCTAGACACTGAACACTGAGCCTCGACCCAGAACACTGAGCCTTGACACTGATCACTGAGCCTTGACACTGAACACTGATCCTTGACACTGAACACTGAGCCTCGACCCTGAACACTGAGCCTAGACACTGAACACTGAGCCTCGACCCAGAACACTGAGCCTAGACCCTGAACACTGAGCCTAGACACTGAACACTGAGCCTTGACACTGAACACTGAACCTTGACACTGAACACTGAGCCTCGACCCTGAACACTGAGCCTGGACTCTGAACACTGAGCCTTGACACTGAAAAGTGAGCCAAGACACTGAAAACTGAGCCGAGATACTGAACACTGAGCCTCGACCTGAACACTGGAGTCTAAACACTGAACACTGAGCCTGGACCCTGAACACTGAGCCTAGACCCTGAACACTGAGCCAAGACACTGAAAACTGAGGCTAGATTTTGAACACTGAGCCTCGATCCTGAATACTGAGCCGAGACCATGAACACTGAGCTGAGACCATGAACACTGAGCATGGACCCTGATCACTGAGCCTAGACCCTGGACACTGAGCCGAGACCCTGGACACTGAGCCTGGACCCAGAACACTGATCCTAGATCCTGAACACTGCGCCTAGACCCTGAACACTGAGCCTAGACCCTGAACACTGCGCCTCGACCCTGAAAACTGAGCCTCGACACTGAACACTGAGCCTGGACCCTGAACACTGAGCCGACACACTGAAAACTGAGCCTAGACACTGAACACTGAGCCTAGACCCTGATCACTGTACCTAGACCCTGAACACTGATGCTAGACATTGAACACTGAGCCTAGACCCTGAACACTGAGCCGAGACACTGAACACTGAGCAGAGACACTGAACACTGAGCCTCGACCCTGAACACTGAGCCTAGATACTGACAACTGAGCCTAGATTTTGAACACTGAGCCTCGACCCTGAATACTGAGCCGAGACCATGAACACTGAGCCGAGACACTGAACATAGACCCTGAATACTGAGCCTGGACCCAGAACACTGAGCCTTGACCCTGAACACAGAGCCTAGACCATGAAAACTGAGCCTAGACCCTGAACACTGTGCCTGGACCCTGTAAACTGAGCCTAGACCCTGAACACTGCGCCTAGATGCTGAACACTGAGCCTTGACACTGAAAACTGAGCCTCGACCCTGAACATTGAGCCTCGACCCTGAACACTGAGCCTAGACCCTGAACTCTGAGCTTCGACCCTGAACACTGAGCCGAGACTCTGAACACTGAGCCTGTACCCTGAACACTGAGCCTGGACCCTGAAATCTGAGCAGAGACACTGAACACTGAGCCTCGACCGTGAACACTGAGCCTAGACACTGAACACTGGGCCTGGACACTGAACACTGAGCCTCGACCCTGAAGACTGAGCCTAGACACTGAACACTGAACCTGGTCCCTGAACACTGAGCCTGGACCCTGAACACTGAGCCTGGACCCAGAACACTGATCCTAGACCCTGAACACTGAGCCTAGACGCTGAACACTGAACCACTGACACTGAAAACTGAGCCTCGACCCTGAACACTGAGCCGAGACACTGATCACTGAGCCTAGATACTGAAAACTGAGCCTCGACCCTGAACACTGGAATCTAGACACTGAACACTGAGCCTGGACCCTGAACACTGAGCCTAGACCCTGAACACTGAGCCGAGACACTGAACACTGAACCTAGACCCTGAACACTGAGCCTGGACCATGAACACTGAGCCTTGACCCTGAACACTGAGCCTCGACCATGAAAACTGAGCCTAGACCCTGAACACTGAGCCTGGACCCTGAAAACTGAGCCTAGACCCTGAACACTGCGCCTAGATGATGAACACTGAGCCTTGGCACTGAAAACTGAGACTCGACGCTGAACACTGAGCCTCGACCCAGAACACTGAGCCCAGACACTGAACACTGAGCTTCGACCCTGAACACTGAGCCGAGACTCTGAACACTGAGCCTGTACCCTGAACACTGAGCCTGGACCCTGAAATCTGAGCAGAGACACTGAACACTGAGCCTCGACCGTGAACACTGAGCCTAGACACTGAACACTGAGCCTGGACACTGAACACTGAGCCTAGACACTGAACACTGAGCCTGGACACTGAACACTGAGCCTAGACCCTGAACACTGGGCCTGGACATTGAACACTGAGCATCGACCCTGAACACTGAGTCTAGACACTGAACACTGAGCCTTGACACTGAACACTGAGCCTTGACCCTGAACACTGAGCCTAGACACTGAACACTGAGCTTCGACCCTGAACACTGAGCCTCGAGGCTGAACACTGAGCCTGGACTCTGAACACCGAGCCTTGACACTGAAAACTGAGCCAAGACACTGAAAACTGAGCCTAGATACTGAACACTGAGCATCGACCCTGAACACTGGAGTCTAGACACTGAACACTGAGCTTGGATCCTGAACACTGAGCCTAGACCCTGAACACTGAGCCAAGACACTGAAAACTGAGTCTAGATTTTGAACACTGAGCCTCGATCCTGAATACTGAGCCGAGACCATGAACACTGAGCCGAGACCATGAACACTGAGCATGGACCCTGAACACTGAGCCTAGACCCTGGACACTGAGCCTAGACCCTGGACCCTGAGCCTGGACACAGAACACTGATCCTAGATCCTGAAGACTGTGCCTAGACCCTGAACACTGAGCCTAGACCCTGAACACTGCGCCTCGACCCTGAAAACTGAGCCTCGACACTGAACACTGAGCCTGGACCCTGAACACTGAGCCGACACACTGAACATTGAGCCTAGACACTGAACACTGAGCCTAGACACTGAACACTGTACCTAGGCCCTGAACACTGATGCTAGACCCTGAACACTGAGCCTTGACACTGAACACTGAGCCTTGACACTGAACACTGAGCCAAGACCCTGAACACTGAGCCTAGACACTGAACACTGAACCTTGACACTGAAAACTGAGCCAAGGCACTGAAAACTGAGCCTAGATACTGAACACTGAGAATCGACCCTGAACACTGGAGGCTAGACACTGAACACTGAGCTTGGACCCTGAACACTGAGCCGAGACCCTGAACACTGAGCCTCGACCGTGAACACTGAGCCTTGACACTGAACACTGAGCCTAGACCCTGAATACTGAGCCTCGACCCTGAACACTGAGCCTAGACCCTGAACACTGAGCCTCGACGCTGAACACTGAGCTTCGACCCTGAACACTGAGCCTTGACACTGAAAACTGAGCCAAGGCACTGAAAACTGAGCCTAGATACTGAACACTGAGAATCGACCCTGAACACTGGAGGCTAGACACTGAACACTGCGCCTCGACCCTGAAAACTGAGCCTCGACACTGAACACTGAGCCTGGACCCTGAACACTGAGCCGACACACTGAACACTGAGCCTAGACACTGAACACTGAGCCTAGACCCTGAACACTCTACCTAGACCCTGAACTAAGATGCTAGACCCTGAACACTGAGCCTAGACACTGAACAATGAGCCTAGACGCTGAACACTGAGGCTCAACCCTGAACACTGATCCTAGACCCTGAACACTGAGCGTCGACACTGCACACTGAGCCTAGACCCTGAACACTGAGCCTAGACCCTGAACACTGAGCCTAGACCCTGAACACTGAGCCTAGACACTGAACACTGCGCCTCGACACAGAAAACTGAGCCTCGACCCTGAACACTGAGCATAGACCCTGAACACTGAGCGTCGACACTGAACACTGAGCCTAGACCCTGAACACTGAGCCAAGACCCTGAACACTGAGCCTAGACACTGAACACTGAGCCTAGACCCAGAACACTGAGCCTTGACACTGATCACTGAGCCTCGACCCTGAACACTGAGCCTAGACACTGAACACTGAGCCTCGACCCAGAACACTGAGCCTTGACACTGATCACTGAGCCTTGACACTGAACACTGATCCTTGACACTGAACACTGAGCCTCGACCCTGAACACTGAGCCTAGACACTGAACACTGAGCCTCGACCCAGAACACTGAGCCTAGACCCTGAACACTGAGCCTAGACCCTGAACACTGAGCCTTGACACTGATCACTGAGCCTTGACACTGAACACTGATCCTTGACACTGAACACTGAGCCTCGACCCTGAACACTGAGCCTAGACACTGAACACTGAGCCTCGACCCAGAACACTGAGCCTTGACACTGATCACTGAGCCTTGACACTGAACACTGATCCTTGACACTGAACACTGAGCCTCGACCCTGAACACTGAGCCTAGACACTGAACACTGAGCCTCGACACTGAACACTGAGCCTCGACCCTGAACACTGAGCCTAGACCCTGAACACTGAGCCAAGACACTGAAAACTGAGTCTAGATTTTGAACACTGAGCCTCGATCCTGAATACTGAGCCGAGACCATGAACACTGAGCCGAGACCATGAACACTGAGCATGGACCCTGAACACTGAGCCTCGACCCTGAAAACTGAGTCTATATACTGAACACTGAGCCTAGACCCTGAATACTGAGCCTCGACCCTGAACACTGAGCCAAGACACTGAAAACTGAGCCTAGATTTTGAACACTGAGCCTCGACCCTGAATACTGAGCCGCGACCATGAACACTGAGCCGAGACACTGAACACTGAACCTAGACACTGAATACTGAGCCTTGACCCTGAACACTGAGCCTTGACCCTGAACACTAAGCCTAGACCATGAAAACTGAGCCTAGACCCTGAACACTGAGCCTAGACCCTGAACATTGAGCCTCGACCCTGAACACTGAGCATTGACTCTGAACACTGAGCCTTGACCCTGAACACTGAGCCTCGACCCTGAACACTGAGCCTCGGCCCTGAACACTGAGCCTCGACCTTGAACACTGAGCCTAGACACTGAACACTGAGCCTAGACACTGAACACTAAGCCTTGACACTGAAAACTGAGCCGAGACACTGAAAACAGAGCCTAGATGCTTAACACTGAACCTCGACCCTGAACACTGAAGTTTAGATACTGAACACTGAGCCCAGACCCTGAAAACTGAGCCGGGACGCTGAACACTGAGCCTAGACCCTGAACTCTGAGCAGAGACACTGAACACTGAGCCTCGACCCTGAACACTGAGCCTTGACACTGAAAACTGAGCCGAGACCATGAACACTGAGCCGAGACACTGAACACTGAACCTAGACCCTGAATACTGAGCCTGGACCCAGAACACTGAGCCTTGACCCTGAAAAAAGAGCCGAGACCATGAAAACTGAGCCTAGACCCTGAACACTGTGCCTGGACCCTGAAAACTGAGCCTAGACCCTGAACACTAAGCCTTGACACTGAACACTGAGCCCAGACCCTGAAAACTGAGCCGAGACGCTGAACACTGAGCCTAGACACTGAACTCTGAGCAGAGACACTGAACACTGAGCCTCGACCCTGAACACTGAGCCTAGATACTGAAAACTGAGCCTAGATTTTGAACACTGAGCCTCGACCCTGAATACTGAGCCGAGACCATTAACACTGATCCGAGACACTGAACATAGACCCTGAATACTGAGCCTGGACCCAGAACACTGAGCCTTGACCCTGAACACAGAGCCTAGACCATGAAAACTGAGCCTAGACCCTGAACACTGTGCCTGGACCCTGAAAACTGAGCCTAGACCCTGAACACTGCGCCTAGATGCTGAACACTGAGCCTTGACACTGAAAACTGAGACTCGACCCTGAACATTGAGCCTCGACCCTGAACACTGAGCCTAGACCCTGAACTCTGAGCAGAGACACTGAACACTGAGCCTCGACCCTGAACACTGAGCCTAGACCCTGAACACTGGGCCTGGACACTGAACACTGAGCCTCGACCCTGAAGACTGAGCCTAGACACTGAACACTGAACCTGGTCCCTGAACACTGCGCCGTGACCCTGAACACTGAGCCTTGACACTGAACACTGAGCTTCGACCCTGAACACTGAGCATAGACACTGAACACTGAGCCTCGACCCTGAACACTGAGCCAAGACCTGAACACTGAGCCGAGACCCTGAACACTGGGCCTAGACACTGAACACTGAGCCTCGACCCTGAACACTGAGCCTAGACCCTGAACACTGAGCCTAGACGCTGAACACTGAACCACTGACACTGAAAACTGAGCCTCGACCCTGAACACTGAGCCTAGACACTGATCACTGAGCCTCGACGCTGAACACTGAGCTTCGACCCTGAACACTGAGCCTTGACACTGAAAACTAAGCCAAGGCACTGAAAACTGAGCCTAGATACTGAACACTGAGAATCGACCCTGAACACTGGAGGCTAGACACTGAACACTGAGCTTGGACCCTGAACACTGAGCCGAGACCCTGAACACTGAGCCTAGACACTGAACACTGCGCCTCGACCCTGAAAACTGAGCCTCGACACTGAACACTGAGCCTGGACCCTGAACACTCTACCTAGACCCTGAACATTGATGCTAGACCCTGAACACTGAGCCTAGACACTGAACAATGAGCCTAGACGCTGAACACTGAGGCTCAACCCTGAACACTGATCCTAGACACTGAACACTGAGCGTCGACACTGCACACTGAGCCTAGACCCTGAACACTGAGCCTAGACCCTGAACACTGAGCCTAGACACTGAACACTGCGCCTCGACACAGAAAACTGAGCCTCGACCCTGAACACTGAGCATAGACCCTGAACACTGAGCGTCGACACTGAACACTGAGCCTAGACCCTGAACACTGAGCCTAGACCCTGAACACTGAGCCTAGACCCTGAACACTGAGCCTAGACCCTGAACACTGAGCCTAGACCCTGAACACTGAGCCTTGACACTGATCACTGAGCCTTGACACTGAACACTGATCCTTGACACTGAACACTGAGCCTCGACCCTGAACACTGAGCCTAGACACTGAACACTGAGCCTCGACCCAGAACACTGAGCCTTGACACTGATCACTGAGCCTTGACACTGAACACTGATCCTTGACACTGAACACTGAGCCTCGACCCTGAACACTGAGCCTAGACACTGAACACTGAGCCTCGACCCAGAACACTGAGCCTAGACCCTGAACACTGAGCCTAGACACTGAACACTGAGCCTTGACACTGAACACTGAACCTTGACACTGAACACTGAGCCTCGACCCTGAACACTGAGCCTGGACTCTGAACACTGAGCCTTGACACTGAAAAGTGAGCCAAGACACTGAAAACTGAGCCGAGATACTGAACACTGAGCCTCGACCTGAACACTGGAGTCTAAACACTGAACACTGAGCCTGGACCCTGAACACTGAGCCTAGACCCTGAACACTGAGCCAAGACACTGAAAACTGAGGCTAGATTTTGAACACTGAGCCTCGATCCTGAATACTGAGCCGAGACCATGAACACTGAGCTGAGACCATGAACACTGAGCATGGACCCTGAACACTGAGCCTAGACCCTGGACACTGAGCCGAGACCCTGGACACTGAGCCTGGACCCAGAACACTGATCCTAGATCCTGAACACTGCGCCTAGACCCTGAACACTGAGCCTAGACCCTGAACACTGCGCCTCGACCCTGAAAACTGAGCCTCGACACTGAACACTGAGCCTGGACCCTGAACACTGAGCCGACACACTGAAAACTGAGCCTAGACACTGAACACTGAGCCTAGACCCTGATCACTGTACCTAGACCCTGAACACTGATGCTAGACATTGAACACTGAGCCTAGACCATGAACACTGAGCCGAGACACTGAACACTGAGCCGAGACCCTGAACACTGCGTCTAGACCGTGAAAACTGAGCCTAGACACACTGAACACTGAGCCTGGAGACTGAACACTGAGCCTGAACCCTGAACACTGAGCCGACGCACTGAACACTGAGGCGAGACAATGAAAACTGAGCCTAGACACTGAACACTGAACCTACGCCCTGAACAATGAGCCTAGACGCTGAACACTGAGCCTCGACCCTGGACACTGAGCCGAGACACTGAACACTGAAGCTAGACCCTGAACACTGAGCCTGGATACTGAACACTGAACCAATACCCTGAACACTGAGTCTCGACCCTGAACACTGAGCCTAGACCCTGAATATTGAGTCTGGACCCAGAACACTGAGCCTAGATCCTGAATACAATCGCCGAGACGCTGAACACTGAGCCTAGACCCTGAACACTGAGCCTAGACCCTGAACAGTGAGCATTGACCCTGAACACTGAGCCTAGACCCTGAACACTGAGCCGAGAAGTTTAACACTGAGCCTAGACCCTGAACACTGAGCCTAGACCCTGAACCCTGAGCCTAGACCCTGAACACTGAGGCTAGACCCTGAACACTGATGCTAGACCCTGAACACTGAGCCTAGACCCTGAAAACTGAGCCTAGACCCTGAACACTGAGGCTAGACCCTGAACACTGATGCTAGACCCTGAACACTGAGCCTAGACCCTGAAAACTGAGCCTAGACCCTGAACACTGAGCCTAGACTCTGAACACTGAGCCTAGACCCTGAACACTGAGCCTCGACCCTGAACACTGAGCACAGACCCTGAACACTGAGCGTCGACACTGAACACTGAGCCTTGACACTGAACACTAAACCTTGACACTGAACACTGAGCCTCGACCATGAACTCTGAGCATGGACACTGAACACTGAGCCTTGACACTGAAAAGTGAGCCAAGACACTGAAAACTGAGCCTAGATACTGAACATTGAGCCTCGACCCTGAACACTGAACCTAGACCCTGAACACTGAGCCATGACACTGAAAACTGAGTCGAGATTTTGAACACTGAGCCTCGATCCTGAATATTGAGCCGAGACCATGAACACTGAGCATGGACCCTGAACACTGAGCCTCGACCCTGGACACTGAGCCTAGACCCTGGACACTGTGCATCGACCCAGAACACTGATCCTTGATCCTGAACACTGCGCCTCGACCCTGAACATTGCGCCTCGACCTTGAAAACTGAGCCTCGACACTGAACACTGAGCCTGGACCCTGAACACTGAGACGACACACTGAACACTGAGCCTAGACACTGAACACTGAGCCTCGACCCTGAACACTGAGCCGACACACTGAACACTGAGCCTTGACACTGAACACTGAGCCTAGACCCTGAACACTGCTCTTAGACGCTGAAACATAGAAACATAGAAACATAGAAAATGGGTGCAGGTGTAGGCCATTCGGCCCTTCGAGCCTGCACCACCATTCAATGAGTTCATGGCTGAACATGCAACTTCAGTACCCCATTCCTGTTTTCTTGCCATACCCCTTGATCCCCCTAGTAATCAGGACCACATCTAACTCCTTTTTGGATATATTTAGTGAATTGGCCTCAACAGCTTTCTGTGGTAGAGAATTTCACAGGTTCACCACTCTCTGGGTGAAGAAGTTTCTCCTCATCTTGGTCCTAAATGGCTTAACCCTTATCCTTAGACTGTGACCACTGGTTCTGGACTTCCCCAACATTGGGAACATTCTTCCTGCATCTAACCTGTCTAAACCCGTCAGAATTTTAAACGTTTCTATGAGATCCCCTCTCATTCTTCTGAACTCCAGTGAATACAAGCCCAGTTGATCCAGTCTTTCTTGATATGTCAGTACCGCTATCCCGGGAATCAGTCTGGTGAACCTTCGCTGCACTCCCTCAATAGCAAGAATGTCCTTCCTCAAGTTAGGAGACCAAAACTGTACACAATACTCCAGGTGTGGCCTCACCAAGGCCCTGTACAACTATAGCAACACCTCCCTGCCCCTGTACTCAAATCCCCTCGCTATGAAGGCCAACATGCCATTTGCTTTCTTAACCGCATACTGTACCTGCATGCCAACCTTCAATGATTGATTTGACACCCAGGTCTCGTTGCACCTCCCCTTTTCCTAATCGGTCACCATTCAGATAATAGACTGTCTCTCTGTTTTTACCACCAAAGTGGATAACCTCACATTTATCCACATTATACTTCATCTGCCATGCATTTGCCCACTCACCTAAACTATCCAAGTCACTCTGCAGCCTCATAGCATCCTCCTCGCAGCTTACACTGCCACCCAACTTAGTGTCATCCACAAATTTGGAGATACTACATTTAATCCCCTCGTCCAAATCATTAATGTACAATGTAAACAGCTGGGGCCCCAGCACAGCACCTTGCGGTACCCCACTAGTCACTGCCTGCCATTCTGAAAAGTACCCATTTACTCCTACTCTTTGCTTCCTGTCTGACAACCAGTTCTCAATCCATGTCAGCACACTACCCCCAATCCCATGTGCTTTAACTTTGCACATTAATCTCTTGTGTGGGACCTTGTCGAAAGCCTTCTGAAAGTCCAAATATACCACATCAACTGGTTCTCCCTTGTCCACTCTACTGGAAACATCCTCAAAAAATTCCAGAAGATTTGTCAAGCATGATTTCCCTTTCACAAATCCATGCTGACTTGGACCTATCATGTCACCTCTTTCCAAATGCGCTGCGATGACATCCTTAATAACTGATTCCATTATTTTACCCACGACTGATGTCAGGCTGACCGGTCTATAATTCCCTGTTTTCTCTCTCCCTCCTTTTTTAAAAAGTGGGGTTACATTGGCTACCCTCCACTCGATAGGAACTGATCCAGAGTCAATGGAATGTTAGAAAATGACTGTCAACGCATCCACTATTTCCAAGGCCACCTCCTTAAGTACTCTGGGATGCAGTCCATCTGGCCCTGGGGATTTATCGGCCTTCAATCCCATCAATTTCATAGAAACATAGAAAATAGGTGCAGGAGTAGGCCATTTGGCCCTTCTAGCCTGCACTTCCATTCAATGAGTTCATGGCTGAACATACAACTTCAGTACCCCATTCCTGCTTTCTTGCCATACCCCTTGATCCCCTTGGTAGTAAGGACTACATCTAACTCCTTTTTGAATGTATTTAGTGAATTGGCCTCAACAACTTTCTGTGGGAGAGAATTCCACAGGTTCACCACTCTCTGGGTGAAGAAGTTTCTCCTCATCTCGGTCCTAAATGGCTTACCCCTTATCCTTAGACTGTGACCCCTGGTTCTGGACTTCCCCAACATTGTGAACATTCTTCCTGCATCTAACCTGTCTAAACCCATCAGAATTTTAAACATTTCTATAAAGTCCCCTCTCATTCTTCTGAACTCCAGTGAATACAAGCCCAGTTGATTCAGTCTTTCTTGATAGGTCAGTCCCGCCATCCCGGAAATCAGTCTGGTGAACCTTCGCTGCACTCCCTCAATAGCAAGAATGTCCTTCCTCAAGTTAGGAGACCAAAACTGTACACAATACTCCAGGTGTGGCCTCACCAAGGCCTTGTACAACTGTAGCAACACCTCCCTGCCCCTGTACTCAAATCCCCTCGCTATGAAGGCCAACATGCCATTTGCTTTCTTAACCGCATGCTGTACTTGCATGCCAACTTCAATGACTGATGTACCATGACACCCAGGTCTCGTTGCACCTCCCCTTTTCCTAATATGTCACCATTCAGATAATAGTCTGTCTCTCTGTTTTTACCACCAAAGTGGACAACCTCACATTTATCCACATTATACTTCATCTGCCATGCATTTGCCCACTCACCTAACCTATCCAAGTCGCTCTGTAGCCTCATAGCATCCTCCTCGCAGCTCACACTGCCACCTAACTTAGTGTCATCCGCAAATTTGGAGATACTACATTTAATCCCCTTGTCTAAATCATTAATATACAGTGTAAACAGCTGGGGATCCATCACAGAACCTTGCGGTACCCCACCAGTCAGGGTCACCGCCTGTCATTCTGAAAAGTACCCATTTACTCCTACTCTTTGCTTCCTGTCTGACAACCAGTTCTCAATCCATGTCAGCACACTACCCCCAATCCCATGTGCTTTAACTTTGCACATTAGGGTTTGGGTTAGTGGTAGCGTTCGGGTAAGGGTTAGGATTAGGGTTAGGGTTAGGGTTAGGGTTCGGGCTAGGCTTAGGATTAGGGTTATGCTTAGAGCGAGGGCTAGGTTTAGGGTTAGAGTCGGGATAGCGTTAGGGTTAGGGTTAGGGTTAGCGTTAGGGCTAAGCTTATGGTTAGGGTTAGGGTTAGGGTTAGGGCTTGGGTTAGGGTTAGCGTTAGGGTTATGGCTAGATTTAGAGTTAGGGCTCGAGCTAGTGTTCGGTTTAGGGTTAGGGTTAGGTTTCGGATTAGGTTGAGGGTTAGGGCTACGGCTCGGGCTCGGGTTAGGGTTAGTGTTAGTGTTAGTGTTAGGGTTAGGGTTAGGGTTAGGGTTAGGGTTAAGGTTAGCGTTAGGGTTAGGATTAGGGTTAGCGTTAGGGCTAGGGTTAGGATTAGGTTTAGGGTTAGGGTTCGGATTAGGGCTAGGGTTAGGGCTAGGTTTAGGGCTAGGGCTAGGGTTAGGGCTAGGGTTAGGTTTCGGGTTTGGGTTAGGATTAGGGCTGGTGCTGGGATTAGGGTTAGGGTTAGGGTTACGGTCAGTGTCAGGGATAGGTTCACTGTCAGAGTCAGGTCAGGCTCAGGTTTAGTGTCAGGGTCAGGATGAGGTTTAGGGCCTGGGTCGGGGTAAGGGTCAGGGTTGGGGTTAGGATTCGGGTTAAGTTCGGGCGAGGGCTTGGGTTAGGGTTAGGTTTAGGGTTAGGGTTAGTGTGAGGGTTAGGGTTAGGGTGAGTGTTCGGATTAGGTTTATGGTTAGGGTTAGGGTTAGGGTTAGGGTTAGGGTTCGGATTAGCGTTAGGGTTAGTGCTGGGTTTAGGGTTAGGGTTATGGCTAGGTTTCGGGTTAGGATTAGGGTTAATTTTCTGGTTAGTGTTAGGGCTAGGGCTAGGGTTAGGGTTATGTTTAAGTTTAGGGTTAGGCTTAGGTTTAGGATTAGGGTTAGGATTAGTGTTAGGGTTAGGGTTAGGGTTAGGGTTTGGGTTCGGGTTCGGGATAGGGTTAGGCTTAG